>NC_137889.1:136648596-136897698 GCF_963455335.1 Martes martes
CACTAAAGGAGGTTTTAAGTGGAGGGCTTTATGGGCACTTTTCCTCGACCCTGAATGTTTGAGAAAGATTTCGCTGTGCTTTACCATCAGAGCAGTCCGTTAGCGGCTTATCATCAGGTTGCTGAGTCCCAGGCAGCTTTGCCTTTCTTGTCTTTCTTTTTGGCTCATCTGGATCATCAGTACCACCCTTAGAAAGCAGAAGAAGCTAAATGACATCCTTCTGGGGTGCCTGGGTGCCTCAGTCAGTTAACCATCTGCCTTTGGCTCAGGTCATGATCCTGGAGTCCCAGGATCAAGTCCCCATTGGGTTCTCTGCTTAGCGGAGAGCTTGTTTCTCTCTCTGCCCCTCACCCCACTTGTGCTCTCTCTCTCTCTCTCTCTCAAATAAATAAATAAATAAATAAATAAATTCTTTAAAGAGATAAATGTCATCCATTCCTAAACTGTGAAGGATGCTGTCCCAATGTAGGGACAAGTTGCCACTGAGAACTTGCAAGTTACTTCATCTGAATTTCTGTTTCCTTCAAAAGGATGTTGTCTATAGTATTACTTGAGAGGTATTTCTGACCATTCTTGAATATTGAAAACAGTTGTACTTCTGAGCGACTTGTTAGGGTTTATGTATGGACAATATGAATTGCCTAATGGCACAGGTGTCCCTTTCTTTATAAGCTAAGACCAATTTGTGATCTCCTCTGGCAATTGTTTGCATGTTTTTGGTATATTTTAATTTTTAATCATTATTATTTAAAATTTTAAAAACTCATTTTTAACAAGGTTTTAATTTGAATTCTAGTTAGTTAACATACAGTGTTATATTAGTTTCAGGTGTACAGATATGGTAATTCCACACTGCCCTACAGTGCCCTGGTGTTCGCCATGGGAAGTGTGCTCCTTCTTTCCTTTCCTTTTCTTTCCATTCTTCTTTCATTTTTTTAAAAGGATTTATTTATTTCAGAGAGAGCGTGAGCACAAGTGGGAGGGGCAGAGGAAGGAGAGAGAATCTCAAGGCGACTCCGCACTGATGTGGGGCTCGATCCTACAACCATGAGATTAAGACCTGAACTGAAACCGAGAGTCAGACACCCAATCAACTACACGACCCGGGTCCCCCATGACAAGTGTGCTCCTTAATCCCCATCACCTGTTTAACCCATTTCCCCACCTTCCCTCTGGTAACCATCAGTTTGTCTCTATAGCTAAGAGTCTGTTTCCTAAATTCCCCCATATGAGTGAAATAATTTGGTATTTGTGTTTCTCTGATTTATTTTGCTTAGCATTAGGCTCTCCAGTTCCATCCATGTCATTGCAAATGGCAAGATTTCCTTCTTTTTATGGCTGAATAATATTGCAGTGTGTGTGTGTGTGTGTGTGTGTGTGTGTGCGTACCACTTCTTCTTTATCCATTCAGTGAATACTTGGGCTGCTTCCATATCTTGGCTATTGTAAACAATGCTGTAATAAAGATAGGGGTACACGTCTCCCTTTGAATTGGCGTTCTTATATTCTGTCGGTAGTACGCCCAGTAGTGTGACTGCTGGATTGTAAGGTTCTTCTGTTTTCAACTTCTTGAGGAACCTCCATACTGTTTTTTCCAGAGTGGCTGCACCAGTTTGCATTCCCACCAACAGTGCAAAAGGGTTCCTCTTTCTCTGCATCCTCGCCCACACCTATTGTCTCTTGTATTGTTGATTTTAGCCATTCTGACAGGTGCGTTGGTATATTTTTAATTTTGGGTTTCATGCTTAACTCCATCCTTTGTCCTTGGGCAAACTATGAAGGTTTTTTTCTTTATCCCTATTCTTCTTCTTCTTCATTTACATTTTTGGTTCATTAAATATGATTTTTTCGTCACAAAAGAAACCATTTATCAAAAATGAAAGAAATAAAAAAGCATAAAGAAAAAATAAAACCACTCATAATTTCACTAGTCATGATAAATTTGTTAAGAGTTGGATGTGTATCTGCATAAGTTCGGTTATTTTTTTAAATAAATGGTTTCTGTCATTTAGCAAGCTATTGTGTATCTTTTCCACTTATTTTCTGATATCTTGCTGCAGTTTGTGAATCTCTTTCAGTGCTCTGAAATCCTTTCTGGACCAACACATACTATACACGATAGATAAACTAACAGACATGTCTCCCCAGTCTGCCATAAGGATCAGGTAAGATAACAAAAACAAGTTTTATGTAAGCTGTGAAGCAGAACAACTCGTGAGAGGTAATCTATCCTGGTTTCTGTTTGCTGCAGTATTTGGTGTATTTATATATTTATAATATATTTATAATAAAATTTATATATTTACAAATAAACTTATAATTTATAACTACATTATAATATTTATATATTTATAATGAAATAAATAAATTTATATTTATAATTAAATAAATATTGGTATATAGAATTAAATACATTTAGAATTAATATATATTTTTATATATTTATGATTAAATAAATTTATAACTAAATAAATATCATAGTTTTAATACTTTATGATTATAACTTATAATTATATATTTTAATTAAATAGATATTTATAATTAATAAATTTATATTTATAATTAAATAAATATTGATAGTTTTAATCAATAAAACTATTGATTAAATAGCTCCCGTTCCAGAAAAAACAAAACATGTCAAAATTTGGAAAACCACCCCTTTTTTGGCAATTCCCTCCTTACAACCATCCATCTAAACTAAGGTGGTCACAGGGTAATGATCCTTATTGACTGTAGTTGCCAAGATTACAACTGTTTATGGCAGTTATAGAAAGTAAACCTACATCTTAATCATGCAACTTAATGCTGGTGCTTTAATCTCTTCCTTTTGCTTTTCCATACTCCCTCCATCTCCTGCTGAGGAACTTTGGCAAAAATTATAAACTGTGTTTCTCCCCCTTTCTATGCCCAGTTGTATACTCCTCATCCCCACTCCCACTGGGTCTGCTTTCAGATTGAGAGGGATCTGATCACCATATCTACCGTTTCCCTTCTTCTACCTCAAGTGATCAAATAGATTGTAATAGAAAATTACTAGCGGCGCCTGGGTAGCTCAGTCCTTAAGCATCTGCCTTCAGGTCACGTCATGATCCTGGGGTCCTGGGATTGAGTCCTGCATGGGGCTCCCTTCTTGGTGGGAAGCTTGCTTCTCCCTCTCCCACTCCCCCCACGTGTGCTCCCTCTCTCGCTTTGTCTCTGTCAAATAAATAAATAAATCTTATAAAAAAAGTTACACATCTCAGATCTTCTGTGCTTTTGTTCTCTTTCTCAGCATAAAATATTTAATTTTGTTTTTTTTTAAATAGTTCTCATAGTAGTTTCTATCTTTTATGGTATCAATAAGTATTAATTTTCTTTTGGTAATTTTTGCCTGATAAATATTTCTTTTATTCTTGTTTTTTCTTTTACGCTTGGTTATCAACCTTTCGTATAAAATTTGTATCTCTTGAAAATAACATAGCACTAGATTTGAGGACTTTCAACTTTAATTTGTACTTACCGTGATTACTGATAAATGAGGATTTGTTTTCGCTATCCTATTACTATGCTTTCTCTTTGCTTCTAATTTTTGTTTTCTGCTTTCTGTTGGATCAAGTTTTCTCCGTTCAGTTTTTTCTTCTGCATCCGTGGAAGCTATACAGTTTTCGTTCTATGCCTCTAGGGGTCGTCCTTGAATTATTAATGCATATATCAAATTTTTCTGCCCTTATAAATTCTGCACTTCCCTTTGGGGCAGATTTTATTTCCCAAAGATCGTCACAATGTTATCTCCCATTGCATCAAGAGTTGGAATCTCTTTCTTCACCACCTGGAGTCTGGGTAGGAAGGCTCTATGGTAACTTTGAGCAATAGAATATGACAAAAGTGACACACGTGCCTGTTCAGGTATAGCTCTTACTGGTCCAAGAGCTTCTGTTCCTGCTTCCTCAAAGCCAGCCACCATGTAAGTGCGACTAGCCCAAGACTATTAGTCCGTTAGAAGACCTGGCTGTGTGGAGAGGCCCTGGAGGAGGAGACATAGTATAGGGCCAGAGGGCAAGGAGCATTGAGGCACCAGGAGGGAAGGGAAGGAAGCATCTGGAAGTGGAGACTGTAGCCATAGCCACTCCAGGAAACGGCACATGGATCAGAGGCAAAGCTCCCAGCTAACCCTTTCCTGAGGTCTTATCCTCCAAAATTCTGAGTAAAATAAAAGGAATCTTTTTAAGGTTGCTGAATTTTGAGAAAATTTATTATACAATAGGCACCTGGCGTTCTCCCACTCCATTGTTGATACCATAGGGAATTTTAGTTCCGGTTTTATATAAAACTTCTTAAAAATGAGCACTTTTTAAAGATAGTAAGATTTAGCAATTTATTTAATTTAACCTTTTTATTCTAAGGTCACTGTAGATTCACACGTGACTATATTGATAGATCCTGTATATCCTTTGCCCAGTTTTCCTCAATGGTAACATCTTGCCAAACTAGAGTACAACATATAACCAGGAAGTTGTCATTAATACGGTCAAGATACAGAACAATTCCATTGCCATCAGGATAACGTTTGCTCTCTTTTTATAGCTGTACCCACTTCTCCCGCTCCCACCTACCTCCTTTAACCTGTGGAAGCCATTCACCTCTTATCCATGTTTATAATTGTGTCGTTTCCAGAATGTTATGTAAACGGAATCATTCAATATATAACCTGACAGGACTGGCTTTTTTCACTTAACACCATTCTCCAGAGACTCAGCCAGGGTGTTGCACGTCTCAATTGCTCATTTGTTTTTGTAGCTCAGTGATGTTCCACGGTGTGGAAATGCCATGGTTGGTTTAGCCATTCATGCACTGAAGGGCGACCAGGCTGCTCTCAGTGTTTGCCTATCTGGAAAACAGCTTCTGTGAACATTTATGTATAGGTCCTTGTGTGAACATAAGTCTTGATTTCTCTGGGATACATGCTCAGGAATGTAATTGCTGGTTCACAGGATATCTACAGGTTTAAGTTTTGAAGAAACTGTCAACTCTTTTTCAGAGTGGATGTGTCATTTTACATTCCCACCAACAATGTGTGAATGGTCAGTTTCTCTATATCCTCACCATCATTTGTTGTGCTGCTATTTTATTATTTTTTATTTTAGTCATTCTCATAGGTATGTATGCGCACCCCACTGTGGTTTTAATTTGCATTTCCTCAAGGGTTAATGATGTTGAGCATCTTTTCATGGGCTTATCTGACATCTGTCTCTCTTTTAAAGCAAAACGACTCTTCACATCTTTGCCCATGTTTAATTGGAATGTTTGTTTTCTCTTGTTGAGTTTTGAGAGTTATCTATACTAATATTTTGTCAAGGACTGTTGCATTTGTATTTATCAGGGATACTGGTCTTTAGTTTTTGTTGTTGTTTTGTTTTGTTTTGTATTCTCTTTGTCTGGTTTTGGTATCAGAGCGATACTGGCTAAAGAAGATGAACTGGCAGATGTTCCATCCTGGCTTTCTGTTCTGATGGGGAGGAGATTACATAGCATTCGTGTTAATTCTTCTTTAAATGGTTTGTAAGAATTTCTGTGAAATCCTCTTAGTCTAGAGATTTCTTTTACGGGAAGATTTTTTTATTCTCAGATTCAATTTTCTTAATACACACAAGTTTATTCAAATGATCTATTTCATGTTGGCTGAATTGTGGTAATTTGTGTTTGTGGAGAAATTGGTTCATTTCACCTAAGTTGTCAGATTTATATGTGTACAGTTGTTGGTAGTGTTCTTTCATTACGTTTCAGGTATCTGGAGGATCAGTAGTGATAGCCTTTGTTCATTCTTAATGTTGGTAATGAGCAGAGAGCCTGATGCAGGGCTTGATCCCAGGACCCTGAGATCATGACCTTAGCTGAAGGCAGAGGCTTAAACCACTGAGGCACACAGGCACCTTAGAGATTTTTCTTATCTTTTCAATTTTTTTGATCTTTTCAAAGAACCAGGTCTTTGCTTCAGTGATTTTCTCTATTGTTTTCTATTTCCAGTGTCAATAGATTTTTAATTTTTTTTTTGTTTTTTTTTTACTTAATTATTTTTTTAACATATAATGTATTATTTGCCCCAGGGGTACAGGTCTGTGATGCGTCAGGCTTACACACTTCACAGCTCTCACCATATCACATACCCTCCCCAATGTCCATAACCCAACCACCCTCTCCATACCCTCCTCCCCAGCAACCCTCACTTTGTTCTGCGAGATTAAGAGTCTCTTATGGTTTGTCTCCCTCCTGATCCCATCTTGTTTCATTTTTTCCTTCCCTACCCCCCAAACCTCCCACTCTGCCTTTCAAATTCCTCATATCAGGGAGATCATATGATAATTGTCTTTCTCCGACTGACTTATTTCGCTAAGCATAATACCCTCTAGTTTCATCCACGTCATCGCAAATGGCAAGATTTCATTTCTTTCGATGGCTGTGTAGTATTCTATTGTGTATATATACCACCTCTTCTTTATCCATTCATCTGTTGATGGACATCTAGGTTCTTTCCATAGTTTGGCTATTGTGGACATGGCTACTATAAACATTCAGATGCACGTGCCCCTTCAGATCACTACGTTTGTATCTTTAGGGTAAATACCCAGTAGTGCGATTGCTGGGTCATAAGGTAGCTCTATTTTCAACTTTTTGAGGAACCTTCATGCTGTTTTCCAGAGTGGTTGCACCAGCTTGCATTCCCACCAACAGTGTATGAGGGTTCCTCTTTCTCTGCATCCTCGCCAGCATCTGTCATTTCCTGACTTAATTTTAGCCATTCTGATTGGTGTGAGGTGGTATCTCATTGTGGTTTTGATTTGTATTTCCCTGATGCCGAGTGATGTGGAGCACTTTTTCTTGTGTCTGTTGGCCCTCTGGATGTCTTCTTTGCAGAAATATCTGTTCATGTCCTCTGCCCATTTCTTGATTGGATCATTTGTTCTTTGGGTGTTGAGTTTGCTGAGCCCTTTATAGAGTTTGGATATTAGCCCTTTATCTGATATGTCATTTGTGAATATCTTCTCCCATTCTGTCAGTTGTCTTTTGGTTTCGTTGACTGTTTCCTTTGCTGTGCAAAAGCTTTTGATCTTTTTTTTTTTTTTAAAGATTTTATTTACTTATTTGACAGACAGAGATCACAAGTAGGCAGAGAGGCAGGCAGAGAGAGAGGAGGAAGCAGGCTCCCTGCTGAGCAGAGAGCCCCATGTGGGGCTCGATCCCAGGACCCTGGGATCATGACCCGAGCCAAAGGCAGAGGCTTTAACTGACTGAGCCACCCAGGTGCCCCCAAAAGCCTTTGATCTTGATGAAGTCCCAATAGTTCATTTTTGCCCTTGCTTCCCTTGCCTTTGGTGATGTTTCTAGGAAGAAGTTGCTGCGGCTGAGGTCGAAGAGATTGCTGCCTGTGTTCTCCTTAGGGATTTTGATGGATTCTTGTCTCACATTGAAGTCTTTCATTCATTTTGAGTCTATTTTTGTGTGTGGTGTAAGGAAATGGTCCAGTTTCATTTTTCTGCATGTGGCTGTCCAATATTCCCAACACCATTTGTTGAAGAGACTGTCTTTTTTCCATTGGACATTCTTTCCTGTTTTGTCAAAGATTAGTTGACCATAGAGTTGAGGGTCTATTTCTGGGATTTCTATTCTGTTCCATTGATCTATGTGTCTGTTTTTGTGCCAGTACCATACTGTCTTGATGATGACAGCTTTGTAATAGAGCTTGAAGTCTAGAATTGTGATGCCACCAACTTTGGCTTTCTTTTTCAACAATCCTCTGCCCTTTCAGGGTCTTTTCTTGTTCCATATAAATTTTAGGATTATTTGTTCCATTTCTTTGAAAAAAGTTGATGGTATTTTGATAGGGATTGCATTAAATGTATAGATTGCTTTAGATAGCATAGACATTTTCACCATATTTGTTCTTCCAATCCATGAGCATGGAACGTTTTTCCATTTCTTTATGTCTTCCTCAATTTCTCTCATGACTACCTTATAGTTTTCTGAGTATAGATTCTTTGCCTCTTTGGTTAGGTTTATTCCTAGGTATCTTATGGTTTTGGGTGCAACTGTAAATGGGATCGACTCCTTCATTTCTCTTTCTTCTGTCTTGTTGGTGTATAGAAATGAAACTGATTTCTGTGCATTGATTCTATATCCTGACACTTTACTGAATTCCTATATGAGTTCTAGCAGTTTTGGAGTGGAGTCTTTTGGGTTTTCCACATAAAGTATCATATCATCTGCAAAGAGTGAGAGTTTGACTTCTTTACTGATTTGGATGCCTTTAATTTCTTTTTGTTGTCTGATTGCTGAGGCTAGGACTTCTAGTATTATGTTGAATAGCAGTGGTGATTGTCAACATCCCTGCCGTGTTCCTGACCTTAGCAGAAAAGCTCTCTGTTTTCCCCCATTGAGAATGATATTCGCTGTGGGTTTTTCATAGATAGCTTTGATGATATTGAGGAATGTACCATCTGTCCCTACACTTTGAAGAGTTTTGATCAAGAATGGATGCTGTACCTTGTCAAATGCTTTTTCAGCACCTATTGAGAGTATCATATGGTTCTTATTCCTTTATTAATGTATGGTATCACATTGATTGATTTGCGGTTGTTGAACCAAACTTGCAGCCCAGGAATGAATCCCACTTGGTCATGGTGAATAATCCTTTTAATGTACTGTTGGATCCTATTGGCTAGTATTTTGGTGAGAATTTTCGCATCTGTGTTCATCAGGGATATTGGTCTGTAATTCTCTTTTTTGATGGGGTCTTTGGTTTTGGGATCAAGGTAATGCTGGCCTCATAAAATGAGTTTGGAGGTTTTCCTTCCATTTCTACTTTTTTGGAACAGTTTCAGGAGAATAGGAATTAATTCTTTAAATGTTTGGTAGAATTCCCCTGGGAAGCCGTCTGGCCCTGGGCTCTTGTTTGTTGGGCGATTTGTGATGACTGCTTCAATCTCCTTCCTGGTTATGGGTCTGTTCAGGTTTTCTATTTCTTCCTGGTTCAGTTGTGGTAGTTTACATGTCTCTAGGAATGCATCCATTTCTTCCAGATTGTCAAACTTGCTGGAGTATAGTTGCTCATAATATGTTCTTATAATTGTTTGTATTTCTTAGGTGTTGGTTGTGATCTCTCCTCTTTCTTTCATGATTTTATTTATTTGGGTCCTTTCTCTTTTCTTTTTGATAAGTCTGGCCAGGAGTTTATCAATCTTATTAAATCTTTCAAAGAACCAGCTCCTAGTTTCGTTGATTTGTTCTATTGTTTTTTTTGGTTTGTTTGTTTGTTTGTTTGTTTATTTTGGTTTCTATTTCATCGATTTCTGCTGTGATCTTTATGTTTTTTCTTCTCCTGCTGGGTTTAAGCTTTCTTTGCTGTTCTTTCTCCAGCTCCTTTAGGTGTAGGGTTAGGTTGTGTACTTGAGACCATTCTTGTTTCTTGAGAAAGGCTTGTATGGCTATATACTTTCCTCTCAGGACTGCCTTTGCTGTGTCCCACAGATTTTGAACAGTTGTGTTTTCATTATCATTTGTTTCCATGAATTTTTTCAATTCTTCTTTAATTTTCTTGTTGACCCATTCATTCTTTAGTAGGATGCTCTTTGACCTCAATGTATTTGAGTTCATTCCAACTTTCCTCTTGTGATTGAGTTCTAGCTTCAGAGCATTGTGGTCTGAAAATATGCAGGGAATGATCCCAATTTTTTGGTACAAGTTGAGACCTGATTTGTGACCCAGGATGTGATCTATTCTGGAGAATGTTCCATGTACACTAGAGAAGAATGTGTATTCTGTTGTTTTGAGATGGAATGTTCTGAATATATCTGTGATGTCCATCTTGTCCAGTGTGTCCTTTAAGGCCTTTATTTCCTTGTTGATCTTTTGCTTGGATGATCTGTCCATTTCAGTGAGGGGAGTGTTAAAGTTCCCTGCTATTATTGTATTATTGTTGATGTGTTTCTTTGATTTTGTTATTAATTGGTTTATGTAGTTGGCTGCTCCCCTGTTAGGGGCATAGATATTTAAAATTGTTAGCTCTTCTTGTTGGACAGACCCTTTGAGTATGATATAGTGTCCTTCCTCAACTCTTATTATAGTCTTTGGCTTAAAATCTAATTGATCTCATATAAGGATTGCCACCCCAGCTTTCTTTTGATGTCCATTAGCATGACAAATTGTTTTCCACTCCCTCATTTTAAATCTGGAGGTGTCTTTGGGTCTAAAATGAGTTTCTTGTAGACAGCATATTGATGGTTCTTGTTTTTTTTTATCCATTCTGATACCCTGTGTCTTTTGATTGGGGCATTTAGCCCATTTACATTCAGGGTAACTATTGAGAGATATGAATTTAGTGCTTTTGCATTGCCTGTAAGGTGACTGTTACTGTATATTGTCTCTGTTCCTTTCTAGTCTACTACTTTTAGACTCTCTCTTTGCTTAAAGGACCCCTTTCAATATTTCCTGTAGGGCTGGTTTAGTGTTTGCAAATTCTTTTAATTTTTTTTAAAAATTCTTTTAATTTTTGTTTGTCCTGGAAGCTTTTTTATTTCTCCTATTTTCAATGATAGCCTAGCTGGATACGGTATTCTTGGCTGCATATTTTTCTCATTTAGTGCTCTGAATATATCATGTCAGTTCTTTCTGGACTGCCAGTTCTCTGTGGATAAGTCTGCTGCCAATCTAATATTTCTACCATTGTATGTTACAGACTTCTTGTCCCGACCTGCTTTCAGGATTTTCTCTTTGTCACTGAGACTTATAAGTTTTAGTATTAGATGGTGGGGTTTGGACCTATTTTTATTGATTTTGAGGGGGGTTCTCTGTGCCTCCTAGATTTTGATGCTTGTTCCCTTTGCCATATTAGGGAAATTCTCTACAATAATTCACTCCAATATACCTTCTGCCCCCCTCTCTCTTTCTTCTTCTTCTGGAATCCCAATTATTCTAATATTGTTTAGTCTTATGGTATCACTGATCTCTCGAATTCTCCCCTTGTGGTCCAGTAGTTATTTGTCTCTCTTTTGCTCAGCTTCTTTATTCCCCATCATTTGGTCTTCTATATCACTAATTCTCTCTTCTGCCTCATTTATCCTAGCAGTAAGAGACTTCATTCTTGATTGTACCTCATTAATAGCTTTTTAAATTTCAGCTTAGTTAGACTTTAGTTCTTTTATTTCTTCAGAAAGGGATTTTATTTCTCCAGACAGGTTTTTTCTAACATCTTTCATGCCTTTTTTGAGCCCATCTAGCACCTTGAGAATCCTCATTCTGAACTCTAGATCTGACATATTACCAACGCCTGTATTGATTAGGTTCCTAGCCATCAGTACTGTCTCTTGTTCTTTTTTTTATGGTGAGTTTTTCCGCCTTGTCATTTTATCCAGATATGAATATATGAATGAGAGAATAAAATACTAAAAGGGTGGCAAAGACCCCAGAAAAATGTACATTAACTAAATCAGAACTAAATCAGAAGAGACCCCCAAACCAGGGGGAGAAGAAAGGGTGTAAAAAGAAATTTTTTAAAAAGTGTATATACATATATACACATATATATACATATATACACACACACACACACACACACACACACACATATTAGGCTGGTGAGACACAGTCTACACAGAGAAACACACCTGATTTGGGGTGTATTTTTGTCGCTTAGAAAAGACTACCTCCCGGGGTACCTAAGTGGCTCAGTGGGTTAAGCCTCTGCCTTTGGCTCAGGTCGTGATCCCAGGGTCTTGGGATCGAGCCCCACATTGGGCTCTCTGCTCAGCAGGGAGCCTGCTTCCCCGGCTCTCTCTGCCTGCCTCTCTACCTACTTGTGATCTCTCTCTCTCTGTCAAATAAATAAAAAGTGAAATCTTTAAAAAAACAAAAAACAAAAAAAAAACTACCTCCCAAAATTTTAAAGAAAGAAAAACTTATATATATACACAAAAATAAGGGTAAACACGATGAAGGGGTGGAATATGAATGTAATGATGAAAATTAAAAAGAAGTCTAAAAAAGGAATTGATAAGACAAGGTAGTTAGAAAAAGAAAGAAGAAGAAAAAAAAAACCAGGGAGAGAATGTGCTCAGGCTGGAGACTAGACTAAAGCCCTGTGCTAGATTTAGGGTATATTTTGATCTATTTAAAAAAATTGTAGGGACGCCTGGGTGGCTCAGTTGGTTGGACGACTGCCTTCGGCTCAGGTCATGATCCCGGAGTCCCGGGATCGAGTCCCGCATCAGGCTCCCAGCTCCACAGGGAGTCTGCTTCTCCCTCTGACCTTCTCCTCGCTCATGCTCTCTCTCACTGCCTCTCTCTCAAATAAATAAATTTAAAAAAAAATTAAAAAAACATTGTATCCGAAAATTTTTTAGGAAAAGAAAACCTTATATGTTTATAAAAAATAAGGTTAAATTCAATGAAAGTTAAAAAAAAACTATAATAATGAAGGTTTAAAAAGATTTTTTAGAAAGGTATTGTTAAGATAAACTAGTTAAAATATGTTAAAAGAGGAAAGAAGAAAAGTTTAAAAAATTAGAATAAGAAAAAAAATTAAAAAATTTTAATTTAACTTTGCAAGACTAAAGGGTCATGGGGAGAAAGCCATGAATTCCGTGCATTGTTTTCCCCTAGCTCTGGAGTTTCACTCTTCTCCTTGATCAGTGAGCTTGGTCTTGGCTGGATGTTCTTGCTGATCTTCTGGGGGAGGGGCCTGTTATAGTGATTCTCAAATGTCTTTGCCTGAGGCAGAATTGCATCACCCTTGCCAGGGGCCAGGCTAAGAAATCTGCTCCAGTTTACTCTCTAGAGTTTTTGTTCCCTGAACGCTTTCTGTAGAGCTCTTGAGGACGGGAATGAAAATGGCAGCCTCCCAATCTCTAGCCCAGAGGAGCCGAGAACTCAGGGGCCTCACTCCTCAGTGTGCCCTCAGAGAAGAGGGGTCAATTGCTCCCATCTCCTTGGTCTCCAGCTGCTCTCTGGGCTCGCCCAGCCTGTGACTGAGAGTTTCTGTCTCTGGTGCACAGCCCTGTTTGGAGTCTCCAAACCCAGCAGATTCTTGCCTCCAGAGGAGGAAGGTGAGTCTCCCTGGATCTGCCACTTGTGGGGTTCCTGCTCAAAGAGCAATGGCCTGATGGTGCCGTGGATCACGGTTTAAGGTAATCCCTGCACTGAGAGCTCACTCCTTGGCTCTGTCTCTGTAGTCAGCTTCCCCGCTGTGATACCTGCGAGCTGTGCTACACTCAGACACTCCTGATCCTTCTGTGACCCTGCAGGTCCTGAGACCACACTGTCCCCATGAGGTCTCTACCCCCGCTTAGCCTCTGGAGCGACATCTGTCAGTGAAGCAGACTTCTAAAAGTTTGGATTTTGTGCTCCAGAGCTCCACCACTTGCCTGGAGCTGGCCCCTCCCCTTCCCATCACTTCAGATTCACTTCTCCGCACGTCCTACATTTCAGAAAGTGGTTGATTTTCTGTTCCTAGAGTTGCTGCTCTTCTTCTTTGATCTCCTGTTGAGTTTGTAGGCGTTTGGAATGGTTTGATAACTATCTAACTGAACTCCTGAGACCTGACGTCATTTCAGTCTTCTACTCCCCCACCATCTTTCCTCCCCCCTCTGATTTTTGTTTTAATTTTTATTATTTCCCTCCTTCTACTTGCTTTTAGTTAGTTCTATACTTCTTTAGGTTCTTGAAGTGAAAACCTAGATTGTTAACTTGAAACTTTTCTCTAATCTATGCATGTAGCAATATAAATTTATTTTGCTTTGGATTCATTGGACTTCTTCACTTTGTGGAACAGTGTTTTTCATCAGGCCTGAAATTTTAACTACACTGAATTTTAACAGTTCTGAATAATTTTACCAGTTCTGAAATTTCAAATGCTGCTTTGGCTTTATTTCTCTTTTTACCTGCCAAGACTTTAATTAAGCATGTGCAGTCTTCTTTATTCTTTATGTCTCTTACCTTTTCTTCTGCACCAGCAATCTGACATTTCATCCTTCATTGTGGGTAGTTTTATTTCTTTTTCCAGTTCAGTGATTTTTTTATCTGTGTCAACTCTGCTGTTAAACCCATTTGCTAAGTTTTAAATTTTAGTTATTTTATTTCTTACATCTCAAAATTCCATTTGAACTTTTAAAAATCTGTTTTATACTTTAAACTATAGAAAAATGACTCTCTGGATAGTTTCGCCTTTTCTTCAGATGTTAATTGTTAAACAAAATTTTAAACCTAGTAAACTTGTAAATTCCAAGATTTGAAGTCTTTGTAAAACTCTGACAGTCTATACACTAGAGTCTGTATTTCTGTAGTTCATAATTTCCACTGGCTATCACTTATGACATGTACTTCTTTATGTATCTCATTAACTTTGACTTAATCTTGGATTCAAAAAATGTATTGGGTAAATTATCTGAAGTTTAAGAGAAATTTGGCTTTTTCCAGAAAGAATTTACATTCGATTCCAGGAACTTGGAGGTGCTACCAGTTTAAGACAACGCCAACCCAAATTCAAGACTTGAAACTTCCTAAAAAATAAAGGAGATGGAGAAGAGTTTAACTGCAGTTTTGTGCCAGGACTGGTGTGTATAAGGGTGCAGCCCTTAGCAGTCTAGAATTTTATGGGATGAATCTCCTATTAGACTTTTTATTTTATATCATCTCTGGGCTTTGACTTCTTTCTATCTCCAGAAGGCTAGCAAAACAAAAATTCAAAATATTGAGGATGGATAATTACTCTGAGAGTGAAAGAAGCTTTTGTCTTTACTTGTGCCTCTGGGATCCTGATTTCCCTTTATTGCAGGCCTAGTAAATCCTTACTACTATACTTTGTTTATACATATATAGTTTTTTAATTTTTTTTCCCATTTAAGCTTTTACCAGGAGCATTGGTCTGAATAAATTAACTCAGCATTTGAGAAAACAGGGTGGGCTTTGTTAAGAGAGTAAATGTCATAGAATTTACACATTGTGGGCAAAGGTACTCCCTTTTATTGTTTTTCTCTCTGGCTTCACTTCCTCTGAGATCAGCAGGAATTGGTTTTCATCTCATTAGAAGCAGTAAATTCTGAAATCCAAGTGCTATTTTCCTGAGACTATTGTACATGTGGTATGGGTTAAATGAATAATTAATAGATACTGTCATCCTATCATTTTTTGTGTCCTTGAGATTCAGATTTCTCATCATAAAGGAGATGCATATATATGTAATAGGAAAGTAATTTAAAAAATCTTGTGGTACTGAACTTGAATTGGATTTGTCAATGTAGATCCACTGGGTGGTTCAATAGGTTAAGCAGCTGCCTTTGGTTCAGGTCATGACCGCAGGGTCCTGGGTTGGAGCCCTTTGTCTGCTCCCTGCTCAGAGGAGAGGCTGCTTCTCTCTCTTCCCTCTGCACCCCCCGCCCCCTTCCACCGCTTATGCACCTTCTCTCTCTCAAATAAATAAAATCTTTAAAAAAAAAGAATTGTCAATATAAAGTCAAGAGGTATTTTTTTTCTTCCTTCCCTGTTCTCCTCCTCCTCCTTCTCTATTTTCTCCTCCTCCTCCTCCTTCTTTTTAATGTGTATCACTGAAGAGGCATGGAAACAATAACCAAGCCTACGGCAAAAATGAAACAAACAGAAAACAAACAAAAAACCCAAGCCAGTAGCAATGAACATTGCTAGTGTCCAGATTGTTTCCTGATACACTATTTCTTAGAAATAGGCTGATTCCATGTTTGGGTAGAAAATATATATGATGATTCTGGAACATTATTTTACCAGATAGTGAGGAAGCTCTTAAAGACTTGTAATTCCATGTAAAAAGGATTTGGAAACCAACTCAGGTTTTAAATTGTCAGATAGGACAATTTAAGTTTCCCAGAGCAAAGTCTAAGTGAAAGGAGTACTCTAATTGGTGTAGTCCAGTTTAATACAATCTTGCACTGGGCCTGGCTTTCCTTGACGTTCAGTATCATTTCACACTAGGACCTTGCCATGCTGAGAAGAAGCTGAACTGAGTCAAGAGCTGAGTTTTCCAGGTTCCTTGGTTTAATAATAATATCCAGCCTAAACTAAATCAGTGCACAGAAGTGCTAACCTGCTCCCTTTCAGCACAAGCATTCTGGGCGAATTCTCTAGAAAATATGCCCCTCTGGTAAACTGTCTCAAATACAACAAAATTATTGTTTGATGTCCTCTTATCTCTGATTCCTTCCTATTATTTTTTTTCTCAGTACTTTATAGCTAACATTTAAGTGCTTTTCTTGCCATATTATTTTCCCCAACTTTCTCAAATAGCCTTGTATGTAATACCCAATTATTACTAGCTCTTGTTCCTGAATGTAAAGTTGTTTTTTTTTTTTTCTTTTGGGATGAAAACAGTTAAAACAGGTAGGAATGAGGTGCACAACTGGCAAGAAATTAGTTGTCCCTTCAATCATTTATTCTACAAATATATATTGACAAGCTACTCTAAACCAGGTCCTAGGCTAGACACTGGGATACATGGGGAATAAAAACATGAGCCCCAAATCCCGGGAAACTTGCAGTCCACAGAGGAGACTCGGTCTCAATCTAACAATCACACAAGTGAATTATTAATGCTAACCGTTGTTTAGTGCTATGTTTAGTACATGGAGCAGACCTATCATTAGAGCTATGAAGGCAAAGTATAGGTGCTATGTAAGCATTTAATAGGGATGTCTAACCTAGGGGTGAGAGAAGTTTTCATCAACGAAAGCTTTTGAGTTGAGATCTCAGGGATAGCAGGAAGTAACTAGAAGGAGGGGAGAGGGGCTGGAGCACATGGAATGAGTGGAAGAGAGATCGATTCAAGATAATTCTAGAGATGCTGTCAGGCACTGTATCAATAGACTTAGATCATGTTCAGTATTTTCTACTGTACTTGGACTTAATAGAAATGGGAGGGTGTTAAAGGATTTTCATTGGGTCACTGTGTGTGGTGGGGGGCTGCTCTTGCTGTTGGGTTTAGGTGAAGAATTCAGAGCACGATCTATCTTGTGAAATGCTACACGGAACAATACAACTGTGGTCAATCAATGAGTAGATGATGCTCTAAGAACTTTCTTCCCACATTATGGGAAAACGGGTCTGGTCTAAGATAAGGCATTTTAAGTTTTGTTCTTTCTAGCCTGCTTTTCATGGAGGGATATATGGTTTCAGTATTACATCAGCCTAGGGGCTCTGTTTTCTGGTAAAGTCCCTATTCTCCACTCTGTGAAACCCCTCTGCCCCCAACCATGTTGGTTTCTATTGCCTAATCCCCCTTTCCTGCTGTAAAAGTATTACTGGAGAAGATTTCTGAATGTTTACTCTACCTCAGAGTTACCCTACAGACTCCTCAGAGTGGAATCGGCCTTCCTCTAGTCTCTAGTTCCATTTGATGGGCATCAGAGCCCCCTACTGGGAGAAACTCAGCTCAGCTACATAAACACCCACACAAATGGCAAGCGTCCTGTAACATTTGGTGTATTTGTGTGTACATGGTTTACCCGTCCCATGTTAAATGTCACTACTGTGTGCCAGCTAAGAAACCTACTCATTACCTTTGCAATTAACGCTGACATATAATTGTAAATAAGTAGCTTTTCATTTGGTACATTTTCCAATTACTTGGGGTTGGAGTACAATTAATTAATTAATTAATTATTATTATTAATTAACAATTAACACAAATCGCAAATTTATAGTCTTAACAAAATCTGGAATCGATGTGAAGAAACAATTCAGTCCAGTCTCCTGCTTCATGAAAAAGAACATCTACTGTCTTTAGGATGTGGAGTTCTTTGTTCTCTTCCTAAAATTTCCCAGGAAGGATACTCCACAGTATTATCAAAGACCAAATTTTGTGTTTTTAGTAATCCAGTGGTTTCTTATACTTGATAAGAATATCTTTTAAAACAAACTTATTTTACAATAGTTTTATTCTTGCAGAAAAGTTACAAAGATAGTGTAGAGAGTTCCAGGACATCCTTCACCTAGTTTTCCCTACTGGGAACGTCTGACATTATCATGGTAGCTTTGTCAAAAATTAGGAATCCATATCGGTATTGTACTATAAACTGACCTTCGTCTTTATTTGGATTTCACCAGTTTTCTATGAATGTCCTATTTCTGACCCAGGATCCCATCCTGGACACCAAATGACCTTCCATCGTCTAGTCTCCTTCAGCCCTTCTGGTCTCTGACAGTTTCTGTGGCTTCATTTT
The DNA here is from genome assembly GCF_963455335.1 of Martes martes. Lineage (NCBI taxonomy): Eukaryota > Metazoa > Chordata > Mammalia > Carnivora > Mustelidae > Martes > Martes martes. Next base: position 136,666,809 of record NC_137889.1, read on the forward strand.
CAATGATCCTGGTGGTTTTGAGGAGTACTAATCATATATTCAGTAGAATGTTCCTCTGTGTGGCTCTGTCTGATGTTTTTCTCATGGTTACAGTGGGGTTACAGGTTTTGGGGAGGGAGACTGCAGAGGTAAAGTACCACTCCATCCCATCATACCTAGGAAAACACTATCAACATGACTCACTGCTGTCGAGGTTAGCTGTGATCGCCTCGCTGAGGTGATGTTTGTTGGATTTCTCCACAGCAAAGTTACTCTTGGCTGTTGCTTTTATTTTATTTTTTTAATTCAAGTTTCTTTCCTTTTATTTGATAGAGATAGAGAAACTTGTTAGCTTTCCTTTCAGAAGAGGGAAGGCAGTTGGTGAAGGATCACTTTTAGGAGCCAGAGAGATCTGGGTTCGTGAGCAGTTATGCCACTCATCCTCTCTGTGATCGTGGGCAAGTTTCTTCCTAAGCTTTACTATAGAGTAGTAACAGTACTTTCCTCAACTGTTACGGCGACAGTCAAAGGACGCAGTGCACATAAAGCCCCTACTGGCCACCTGATGCACTAACAAACCCTCCGCCTCAAATGCTCGCCATGATTACTAACGTGAGTATGACAGCGGTGATCACAAGCATTGTGTATTCACTTTAAAGTCCCTGCTGAGTTTAGTCTTCAGTTCCATAGCAGCCATTCCCCAGCATGCAGTGTGTGCCATTAGTATGCGGGGCTGGGCGTGGGGTCTTAGGTCTAAGAGGCTGAGCCTGGTTAATTCATCCAGTCAAGGGTTTTAACAGTCTTCACTGAGCTCCCCCTAGATCCTGAGGATACAGGGTTGAACCAACAGATACAGTGTGGCCATAGCCCGGCCAGTCAGATGGAGAATGTTCGGACAGAGAGACCTGGGAGCTGTAGGCAGGGTTAATCAGGTGGGACCCTGCCTGCATGTGTAAGGGGAACCTTGATGACTCCTTCCCTACCTGCATGTCAGATAGTCTGAAGCAATAAAGCATTCTAGGGATGAAATTCACTCTTCTCCAAGTCCATTGTCATAGTATCAGAGTAGCCCAACCAGACTAATGACTTCACCTATACCCTGCTTCCATCTTGCTTTTGGGAACTCTGTGCTTAAATGACTAGAAAGGTGTCATCAACCTTAGGATATGTTGATATCAACTGGGGGACTCATCGCCCATGGATTTTATATCCTGTACTTGCTATTTCCCATAGACAATCTTTCTGAGTCTGCCTCTGCACTCCCTTACTGTGACGTGGGTTTCTCATACATCCTGAGATTTGTGATTGTGAATGTATGTTCTTTTGGAACTTGACTTTTAAGAATCTAGTTCAGAGTATTCCTCCAGTAAGAATAGGAGTTCATGAGTTGAAGTCTACCAAACACTTTGTGTAACTATCAGTCTGGGACTAATTTACACCAAATCGGTACCTTAGGTATTCAGGTCCCACTGGTGGTTGGATTTGGGTCCAGAGCTCATGAGAAGGCTGGTTTGTGATTAGGGCATCTGAGGGTGAGAAGTGGAACCAGGGGACTTATTTTTTCTACATTAAAAAAAAAAAAAAGATTTTATTTATTTATTTGTCAGAGAGAGAGAGAGAGCACGCACGCAAGAGCACAAGCAGGCAGAGAGGCAGGTAGAGGCAAAGGGAGAAGCAGACTCCCAGCTGAGTAAGGAGCCTGACACACGGCTCCATCCCAGGACCCTGGGATCATGACCCCAGCCGAAGGCAGCCACTTAACCGACTAAGCCACCCAGGCATCTCTCTTTTCTACATTTTATCTAGAACCAATGCTACCACTTATGAACATTTGTTTTTATAGTTTATTTACCAAGGTTTTCCTAGTTTATCTACCACTGTGGGTGTTGGTCTTATGCCAGAGTCTCTGATTCTGACCCTGGACTTTGTCCCTATCCCTGGAAGGAGCAGCATAAACCCTTCTTTGGCCTGTTTTTGTACGGCCTTTGAACTAAGGACAGTTTTTACATTTTTAAAGTGTTAAAAAAAAAAAAACAATAAGAAAGGAAAGTTACAGAAATCAAATGTGGCCCACAAAGCCTGAAGTATTTATTATCTGGCCCTTTACAGAAAAAGAAAATCGTGGATCCGTAGACCACCAGGGATCAGCATATGTACCCAGGGCAAACTCCATTTCTGATGTTCATTGTCCCCTCTGGGTAGAACCTTTTCACAATCTCTAGTTTCCAAGAATCTCTCTTACTTTACCACCAGCTTAGCTGTTCATCTTAAAGGAAATTTCTAATATGTGATCCTCATACGTTAAAGCATTTTGTAGTTTAGGGGGTTTCTTGGACATCTATTTCCCCATAATATATGGGAAAGGACTCCTCCCTCTACACTTCCGGTCAAGCAAGTCTCTGTGCTATGGCAGGGGCTAGACGGAGGGCAGTCTGTTGTCTGTGAGTCAGTTTGGGAAAGCACAAATTAGTCACTTTTATTTTGAAGGAGTGAGTCTAGAAGGTAATAACTCACATCGGGATCTTGAGGCAGTGAGCTGTCCCGCACAACTAAAGTCAGAGCTCGCTCCCGGCGACCCACGACCCACGCTGCGGGGAGTGGGTTTCACCTGAGCAGGCGAGCGTGGGGGTGCGCACCTGTCCCTGCACACACCCCCCTGGGGTTGTCTCCCTCTATTCTGTTTCCAGATCAGAATTGCTTCTGATCAGGGAGTGTTTCCCGACTACACCATAACCTCCTTGTCCACATAATAAAGCCCAACTTTCAGTTCTTGCTTTTTCCTTCTGGAGACTTTTGAGTAGTCTGGGGTTTCCTCCCCGTTTGTGGAAGGAACATGGTACAGCCCAGAGAACTCTGGCAACTCAGGAACCCCGAGTTCTCAGCCCTCACTCTGGTCCTCATTTGCATTCTCCCTTTTTCTCTACTTCTTAATTTCAAACAAAAGAAAAAAAAAAAAAAAGCTAGAGCTATGTGTTCTCAGACATCAATCAGCCCAGGCCAAGAGTGATGGGATCTCATTTTCAGGTCTACCTCTATTGTGTTCTCGGGTTATGAAATTAAATTCTCCGCTCTCACGTTTATTTAGAGATCCAGATGCCATTTTCGAAAGCTCTGGATGATGTGGGTTATTTTATTTAGAGGCTTGAGACCTTTGTCTCCCACTAGATCTGTAACATCAGTGACAGCTGTGTTGTGTGTACAGCTCTGTAGCAACCAAAGGCAGCTGCCCGCCCACGTAAGCTGGCCCTGGCTTCTCCCCTGGCGATTCAGTAAAGGATCCTTAAGAACATTAGGGGGACCCATGCAGGGAGTGCTTAGGTTAAGGGGGCCATGACTATGATCAGACCTTCTAGATGTTCCCACAGGGAGAGGATGGGAATGTCTTCCAGGACAAAAAGGTCTGAGGGGCTTGGGGAGTCTAATTTTTACCTCTCAGTGTGCTGGCTGCTTGGAGACACAGGGAGGCACCCCCCGCCCCTGCACATCAATGAAGGGACATCTGCTCACTGTAAGCTGAGGGCCCCCTGGACTTTGATGGTGTCACTCTGTTCCTTATTCTCCCAGCCATGAACAAAGAATCACAGAGACCTGAGGGAAACTATGTCAATGAATGTGATGGGACAAGAAGTAGACTCATTTTCTGTCCTTGGATCACTAAGGATGACGGAACAATTATTCTAAAATGTCTTATAAATAGGAAACCTCTCAGAGTGCCTGGGTGGCTCAGCTGGTTAAGCAGCCACCTTCGGCTCAGGTCATGATCCCAGGGTCCTGGAATGAGTCCCACATTGGACTCCCTGCTTAGCAGGGAGCCTGCTTCTCCCTCTCCCTCTGCCTGCTGCTCTGCCTGCTTGTGCTCTTTTTTTCTCTCTCTCAGTCAAATAAACAAATAAAATCTTAAAAAAAAAATAGGAAACCTCTCTCAGTCATCTGAATTTCATACCGGTGGATGTTCTCTCTTCTATGTATAGCAAGTATCCCAGCCTAGTGCAAAGTACTGCTCGACTAAGGCAAGGAGATGAGAAGAGACACCAATGCTGGTTTAGAAGGAATTAGGAGACCTAGATAAGAACTAAACAGATTTTTTTACTTAGAAAATAAAAGATTTATTTATTTATTTGAGAGAGAGAGCATGAATGGGAGGAGCAGAGGGAGAGGGAGAGAGAATCTTAAGCCGAACTCTGCACTGAGCACAGAGCCCGACCTGGGCTCGATCAAGACCCTGAAATCAAGACATGAGCTGAAACCAAGAGTTGGAGGCCACTCAGGTGCCCCCATGTTTTGTACTTTTATTTTATTTGTGTGTGTGTGTGTGTGAGAGAGAGAGAGAGAGAGAGAGAGAGAGAATAAGCAGGGTGAGTGGCACATAAGTGGTCTTGTGCAGTTCTGAAAACGATGACCTTTGAAAAAGAGGATTGTCATCCATCAGCTTAGGAAAAGCTGAGTTACACACAATTGAATGGGTAACTCAATAAAAGACTTCTTGAAAGTTTTTAATAGCTTCTAATGTGTTATGTGAGGCCTTATTCCAACGGAGTTGACCTTGGGACTCTGTGTTGTAATGTCTAACAGACCCCGGAATATGTCCCACAGAATCCATTTTCCAGTTTGGGAAACCCTGGTCTAGCAGGCGGAGGGTGGAAGTTGGACAGATGCTTTCTAAATCCTGGGTCATAGCCCCCAGCCCCCCCTCCACTGAGCCACACGCACAAATGTCAGCTTCATTGCTGACAATAGGTGTCTGGGAAGGTTAAAATTGCAATAACGAAAGCATAAACAAAGTTTAAAGTGCCTTCTAATGTGGCACGATCATTACTGTCACTAACAATCCTCTTTGACTGTCTTCCTACCTACAAATTAGGCCAGGATCAGCCCCAGCAAACGAATGGTTTCCTGGCTATTGGCACAGCAGTTGGCCACTTCGTCAGGAAAGAGCTCCAGGAGGCCACAGCACTCAGCACAGGTGGATTTCCGCCAGCAGTTCCTGGCAGGTTCAGTGGACCACCGTGTGTCTGATCTGCAGACTGGCCAGGAAGACCTCATGGGGAAGCAAAGGGAAATTCTATTTACGACATCGTTCATTTTATAATAAAAGCACACGCATTTATGTTTTGGAAGAAGAAAATGAATCCATTGGGGGTTTTTTCCCCTCTTTTTGTCCCCCCCCTGCTAGCGGGGAAATACTAGACCTGCTAGAATCCGCAGCTCCTGGAGGGCTGCCCGGCTGGGTGGACGGCTTCAGTCATTGGCTGAAGGGCACGGGGCATGTCTAACCCTGCCTGCTCCTCTAGGGGCCGTGTCAGCAATCTTGGGTGGGCCACACAGAGGTTCGAAGGCACACCAGGGGGACCGGCAGTTTCGGGCAGGTGTTAACAGCAAATGGGGTGCCTCTCCTCTTTTAACCTTCCTTTCTTACCTCCCCAGGCTGGCGGCTCCCATATTTTTTATGTCCTTAGCATTCCCTTGCTAATTCTAAGGAATTGCTGTTAAAAATCCTTTAGAAAAGTTTAAGTAAATATAGAAAAAAGGCCTTGCGACCCCAGCCCATCTGGTGTTCCCCGCTTGAGGTAACCTGCTCAAGATCATGGGCAATAATGCTCAGTTCCCATGGAACAGTCCCTTGGGCTAATTCAGATGCCATTCTTCTTTGGAATTGCCCCAAATCTTTTTTTTTTTTAAATAAAGATTTTATTTATTTATTGGAGAGACAGAGACAGAGTCATACAAGCAGGGGGAGGGGCAGGACCAGGAGAAGCAGACGCCCCGCTCGCTGAGCAGGGAGCCCAATGTGGGACTCGATCCCTGGACTGTGGGATCATGACCTGAGTTGAAGGCAGAAGATCAACCGACTGAGCTACTCGGACGCCCCTGCTCAAAATCTTCTAGTCACTTCACTTAGAGGAACAGAGCTAAAAGGAGGTTGGGTGCCTGGTCCCGGAGAGAAAATAAGACAGTTATTAAAACCTCTCATTTTAATGTTTTTAAAACACAATCATGATTCAATGGTAAATACCGATGTATTAAAGTCCATAGTGCCACCTCTGGAACTCGAGACGAGCCAACGTGGTTAGGAAATATGGATGACATGAACACAGGCATCTGGTTCCATTTTATTAGAAAACAAAACCGAACAAAATTTTGCAATGAAATATCCTGGAATTCACAATCCTTTTCAAATCTTTATAGTTGCTTTTTTTTTTTTTACCAGTACATAAGAACACGATTGCACTTATTTACATGATAATCTTCTAAATAATAAAAATAGCCATGTTGTAAGGTTGAGTGTTTCCAACTATCGTCCTTAATATTTCATTACTAGCCCAGTATGAGACAGACTGTTTATGCTCTCCAAACACATAGATAACAGAATAAAGCAAAACAAAAGTCCATGTCTCCCAACAGAAGACAAATAAATCCCTTTAAAGACAGTTTTTAAAACTTCTGTGTATTTCAAGAGAGATATAAAGTGCTCTGGAAGGAGTAAGGGGGGTGCCTGAGGTGGGGAAAAAGGAAAGAGAGATTTATACCACCCCCCTCCCCCACCCCCACCGCAAAACCCCCAAACCAACACCGCCTTCACCAATCATTTAAATACACCTGTGACTTTGTACAGAAGACGATGTTTTGGTAAACAGACTACGTGATCCACTACTTAAGTTCTCGGCAATGAAGAGGTAACCAAGGTCCAAATTAAAAGCTATCCATGCAAATGCTATCAGTGATCATTTCTGTGATTTTTGAGTCATGTGGCAAATAAATCCAGGAAGCTGTCCCTGGATCTGAACGTGGAGGATGGGTAAATGGCAGGACGGCACCACCACGTGTATGATCTGCGGACTGGCCAAAGTAAAATTCTACCTGTGACATGACTTGTTTTACGATAAAGCCACACAAGTTCATGTATAGGGAGGAAAAACAAATCCACTGGGTTTTTTTCTTGCCAGCAGGGAAATACTAGAGATTGATTTATGGTGCCATTTCTGAATATTTTATAATGGTAAATTCTTTGTAGCACATTTTTCCCCCCTGTGAAAACAATGTGTTATATACAAAGGGATTAAAAGAAGTCTTTTTTTTTTTTTTTCTTTTCACATTTTTGAAGTGGCAATTGCTGGTCATGGTCTGCGGTCTACAAAATTGGGTATCACATATACACTGCTTAGGAGGCTCCCCTGGAAACTAGAATAGTCATCCTCCCAGCTCATGAATATTTTAAAGAACAAGTTCCATTATTTTTGAGGAAATGAATGGAATGTAACTTTTCACAAGTACAAAATTACTTCAAGTTTTCTAAATATAAGGGACATCCCACTATAAAAATAACAGCCCCTCCAACCCTCCCCCACCCCTACCTCTCTTTCTAATTATAAAATGGTACAGCCATTTCAGATTACTAATGTGAAAGCGGGAAGTAAATATATTATTATGTACATGTACAAAACACATCAGTATTTCACACCATTTACATTCATATGAAAGAAGTCTGTTTATTGATCTACCTTGGTGACTTGACAAGAAGAGAGTTGAGATAAGTTACAAAACACTCAGGCCCTTGCTTTCCAACTCTGCACAAACATTCCAGCCAGAGGCATCTCCTTTGCCAACAGAGCTAACGATATGCTTTGACATTTGGCAGAAGAAAGGGCTGCGGACAGTAAGATCTTCTGTGGGGCTCTCCTTCAACTTTTCCGAGCTTGTGACATTCCTTCCTCTTTTGATAGACGGAAACTGTGTGAGGAAAGGCAAGTAACTAGTCCTTGAGGAAATGGTGACCCTAGTCAAATGAACTGGCTGACAGACTGGCGATTCCTCCAGCAGAGGGCGCCCCGCCCCCTTGCTAGAACAGCCTACTGACCAGGACGGACCACAGATGCCAACAGAAAGCTCGTAGGCTGGCAAGCTTCCTCCAACTGCTCTGCTGTGTCTTCGCACAGGCAATAGTTTGGTATTTTCTTCAAAAGCGCGGGATACACTCTAATTAAGAAGCTCTCTTACATGAAAATTCTTTGGCTATTGAAAATCTTCACATTCTCAAAGAGAACAATAATTCTGAGTACAATAAAGCGCTAGTTTTGTCTAAAACTTTTTGAGGCGAAAAGGGAGACGAAACACCAGACTTGAAAGATGGTGTGGTACTAAGGCCACGATACGTTTTTGTTTTTTTGTTTTTTTTTTAGATTTCTGGATTTAGTAAGGGCCATCTCCAGCCTGCAAGAGAAAACTCCCTAAGGTTTCACAGTTTCGTCTGACTAGGCAACCCACCTTCACTTTTATTTACGAGACCATTAGGAGAAAATTAAATGAGGCAATGGAAGAACATGTGTCCATTTGGATGGTGATCGGTCTTTGGTTTACATAGCACACATGGTCCTCACATTTTCCTGCTTCTCTAAGCCTTTCAATTCAGTAAGGATGACAAGACCACAGACATTCTGCCAGCAGCGGTTCTGGATACCTTGGGTGAAGCTAGCTACCTTCTCCCCAGTTCTCCCTTGCTCTGTACAGACCCACGGACCCCTTAAGAGACTGGTTCTTGCCTCATCATTATCATCAACAAACATTTCTCAGGGAGCGAATAGCTCTGTAGTAAGTACAAACATCAATCAAGAAGAACACAAGGATGAAAAGGTCTTTGATCGCTGAGATTCCTGAAAAAGCCACTTGATTGAGGCAGACATAGTTCACAGGGTGATAAAGAGAGATGCGAGTGACCTCATCGGGTTCTTTGCACAAAAAGCAGGTTTTGTCCTTAAATGGTTTGATAAATAAGGATCTACGTATAGGACCCGGAATCACCTCTTTCGTTTTGGGATAATTTCGTGTCATCATAAGGGGCAAAGTGGAAGCATGGCGACCAATCAAGGGATTTTTTTTTTTTTAAAACAAATTGCTGCTCCTATTATAAAGGGCCTGGAGCTGTGAGATGGGGAGACAAGAAGGCAAAGAGAAGAGGTAAGTGATGCTGAGAAACTCAATTTGTTTCTCAGAATTAATTTATCTTTCAGGCAACCCAAACTTCTTTGCAACCATGAGTGTTTAACTCATGAGTGTTAAACTCCTTGAAATACACACACACACACACACACACACACACACACACATACCCCAAAACACGGGGTCAGCTCTAAACCTAGGGGATGAGCATTTATTTGGAAAGAGTGCCCATGTTCATGTCCAGCCATCCCTTCTCACTGCCTGCAGGCTAGTATTCCCACCTCCTGCCATTGTCAATTACATGTCTGTGACACACAGCACTGTGCAAGGAACCTTCGGCCCTCACCTTAGGAGAATGGTTTCTTTGCGTCTCTTTTTCAGTCTTAAGGAAGAAATGGCCCTCGGATTCCTTAACAAAGAGGAAGTTCTTGTGCTAGGAAGCAGAGTTAAGAAGCATGAGTGGACATGGGATATGGTCGGGCCATTTTACATTTTTCTAAGAAGTCTTAACCTCAGGGGCCTCTGGTGGACTAGGAAGGTCACAAATGCTCAAGGTAGAACATAACGGATCTCAACAGCATTCTGGAATTGCGACTTGGCCATTATCTGCCTAGGAGACTTTATTGGCAAGGGAGCCTGAAAAAAAGGCAATAGCTATAGCGGTCTGTGATTAAATTAGTGCTAGGAGAAGTGAAAACACGGCTAACTCCATTTCGGAGGATGTTAATTTGCCTTTAGAGTAAACTGGTTTTCCTCATCAGAAGTGCAAATATAGACATTGCCACACAATAAAACAAGAAAAACACCAACAACAGTAACAATGGTAATCACAATAATGATAAGTCTACAGATCCAAAGCCACCAAGGTTTTTTTGTCCCAAAAGATGGGAAAAGGTTGTGTGTAGGTGTGTGTACAGAAAGAGACAGCAGTCAATGAAAGCCAGATACACACACACACACACACACACACACATATACAGGGAAAAAGGGAAAGAGATCTAAGCTCCACCATATAAAAAATGTCACTGGAAATTGCCACAGGGTCCACAGTACCACAGGCGGCTGGGTCCTTGCTCCACAGAGGATGTGATTCCGTATCTCAGATTTTCTGAAAAAATTTTGATTTAATGAGATTTCTTTGTTTTCAATCAAGGTGATGCACTCCATGGATAACTAAATGCCACTTATTTTTTATGCCCTGCAGGAATTTTCATCTAAACACAACTCATAGATAAAAAAGAACCCCATGTCAGGCTATTTGTCACCATTTTTGGTTCTGAAGGTCTGGTGGCCGCAGGGATGTCAGCACAGTCTGTAGCAGCCCCCAGACACCGTAGCTTCTGACATAACCAAACCCAGACCTGTGAATGTCCAGAATGAGGGAAATGCTGAAAACAATCTTTGGGCAGGGATTTGCCTCCATGGTTACCATCATGATGAGGTGATGTCAGAAAAGGTAGGTGGGTTTTGCCACTATCTTTTTTTTTTTTTTAAGGATTTTTAAAAAAGTAATCTCTACATCCAATGTGGGGCTCGAACTCACGCCCCCAAGATCAAGAATTGCACGCTCTACCGACTGAGTCAGCCAGGTGCCCCTCTGCTCTTCACTTTCTGCTTCTCCCAACTCCCCTTCTTCCTGCCTAGGTGATGGGGTTACTATTTCAGGGGTAACCAAGCCCTGGAGACGAAATCAATGGTTAGCTGCTGTATTCATAATCAGGGCTCAGTTCCTCTCAGAGGATCAGTCGCATGGAAGAGGCAGTTCCTAGAGGTGACTCTCCGTTCTCCTGAGGGAATGGAAATGCTCCCTCTCCTGCCCACAGCCTTGGGGTGAGAGGATGCTCACTTCTGAGCTGAGAGCTGGCAGCGGGCAGCTATCACGATTCACCCAATAGGGCTGGGTGGTCACAACCCCAAAGACTTCTCCATAAGGCTACTCAGAGTCTTGTACCTGGAGTCAGTACGTAACTTCCCACTTTTCCCTCTCAAATCCCCAGGGAGCACTGCCACTGGGAAGGGCCTTCTGCCAGTCCAGAAGCAGGAGAACGACGGGTTGAGGTGAAGTTGGATGGAATTATCTTTGGCCCCCGAGTGCCACATACCAGTCTAAGGGTTTGTCATAGAAGTGAGGGAGACAATTTCGTTTCAGCACCAAATCAACATGGTTTGTGTGACTTAAAAAAAAAAACAACTGGTCAGCAAAGTAACGGTAATAGTAATGGACATCAGTGTATGGTGAGAAAGGTTAGGCAGAAATTTCAAAAAGCATGGCCTGACTACTTGTCATAAAACAAACAGATCTTTGGGGCTCTCATTAGGCAACTTGGGTGGAGTCTAGTTCTCTCTGGAGGTAATTAGGTTTTAACTTTTTTTTTTTTTCTTTGCAAGGATCAGGGGATCTTTCGAGAATGCTGGAGCAGCTCTGCACCTATCCAGCTGGGAGCCGTGGGCCACATGTGGCTGTTGACACAGGTCTGGAGATGCAGCTAGCCCAAAATGAGGCATTCTGGGAGTTTAAACACACTATGGGTTTAGAGGATTTCATACAAAAAAGAATGTACAAGATTTCATTTATGCTTTTTACACATTGAAACAAAAAGATTACATATATTATTAAAATTATTTTGAAGCGTTCCTCTTTACTTTGTAAAATGTAGCCAGTAGAAAATGTAAAATTTACATGGGTGACTTGCATTATATTTCTACTGGATAGTGCTGGTCTGGACACTCATTATAGAGGAATGCACATCTGTAAATACGCATGAAGTTTGCATATGCTTCTAGAGGGTTCCCAGCTCAGAATTTCCTCTTTGGGTGGGGGGTGTGAAGAAGGCTATGGGAGAAGTTTTTCATTTCTTTTAAACCCTTCTATGCTGGTTAAACTTTTTTTTTTTTTTTTTTTTTTAACCACCAAAGCCACAGGAAAATCCTCTGAAAACAAACCTTTGGTAAATGGAGAGCCTCCTAGGATCAGGGATTTTGCAGCAGAACCTCCTTGGGGTAAAAGCCCACTCAGATGCCCCCCACCCTGCTCCAGGCCCCTCCTCATCTATTCAGCATCCTACAGGGGGGCCACAGTTGTGATGTACAAAGGCAACCGATTCCCAATTTATCTGGTCACCGGCCGGAAGAGACAACACTCATCATATGGAGAAGTATGCAGTCTAAAGGCATTATCTCTCCTGGATATGGAATACAATTTTCTTTCTTTTGCTGTTGGATTATCCTTCTAATTCCACTTAACATAAGTCAATACCCAAGTGTGCTTCAGGTAGAGCTGACTCAAGGGTACACAGTTTAATGCTATGCTGACCAAGAACAAGAAACACTCTGAGATGAAGAATCCCAGACTGAGGACTAGAATTTGAAGGTATCTGGAGATTACAGACTCAGTGACTAACAGCTGTTTTAAAACCAGGCGAAACAAAACCACTCCTACTTGGACTTCAACCTTGAATCATCTCGATAGTCATTCTCAGCACCAAAGCCATTCGTGTACGTTATGTGTCAAGGAACTGCCTCCCCAAGGTATGAAGTCAGCTATATGTCATCACCATCTGCCAAAAAATGGACACCCTACCCCCCACTCCTCCCTCCCGGGGCAAAAAGCTCATTAGCAGTCTCAAGGCCAGAAGGAGCCTTGGCCATCATCTCGTGAAACTCCTTCATTTCTCAGAGGGAGAAGGTGAGGCTCAGCAAACACGTGACTCAGCCCGGACTCCGGACTTCAGTTCAGTGCTGTCTTCACTCCTCCCTGCCTGACTTCGCACACTGACACTGGGTTTCATTATAGGAAGTGTGAGACTCCCAGAGAGCTGTGACATTTCTGAAGGTGGTCATCATTTTCCTTGCCTTGCTGCCTACTTAGAAAACATCGAATAGGAAATCATTAAAGATGTGGGCGGGGGGGTGGGGGGGTGGGGAGAGCGACCAGTAGTCTGCCATCCACTCCCGTGACATCCACTCTACATTTCAGCAGGCAGCGGAGATTTACGACACAGCCCAGCTCTGGTTTTTGGATGAGTATTAGTGTAATGAGGTGGAAAAGCCTTGTTAAAGATGTAAATAACTCAGTGAGAAAAGCCTTCCTTCTTAGTAACCCACGCAGCCGCCATCGCCTTCTGACAGAGGGTGAGGTGATCCGTGATTGTCCGGGGAAACCATTCACTGCCTTAGTCATCTCTGCATGTGGATAGTCTAAATGAATTACAAAATTCCCCACTGAAAAAATAGCACATCTCTGTCATAGTTACAAAAAAAAAAAAAAAGAAAAAGAAAAGAAAAGAAAGAAAAAAGAAAAAATGTAAGTAGTTTAAAAATGCCAGTGGGTTTCAGTATCCATTGGATGCCTCTTTTCCTCTCCCTCTTTGTCTCTCTCCATTAGGAGAGACTTGGTTAGCAAATTCCCCATGCTGTACTTTTTAGACCAAATGGTTTATCAGATCACACGTCCCTCCTCACTTGAGATTTAGATGTACTTGGGGAGCCCAGGAAGCAAGCTGCCAAGGATTCCCATGAACCCTTCCTTGAGGTCTGGTGAGGTTTAACACAAGTGTGTTGGGATTAAGGGAAAACCCAGGTGCTCCCACACCTGGGAGAACCCAGTGTGTTTGACACTGGGTTCCCAGAGGACTGGGTCTCTTCTGAAGCCTCCATCACCTACAGAAGCCACTTGTGGAAGGAACAAAAGACTGTTTCAGCCTTGCGGACACCACTATAACAGACATTTTGCTTTTGGGAAGAATATGCGGTGACTGGTCTTAAAAACAGGCTTGCGGTCCCAGCTACAAGCCCTACAGTCATGAAGAACAGCGCTAGAGCCCAGGAGGGGACTTCTGAGTTTGGAATTTCAGTCAAACACTGTAAGATCCAGGCAAAAATGAAGCTTCCTTCTCACGTCACGGGGGCCATGAACAGAGCCTGGCAAGTGGGAGGCAGCGTAATGTGAATGCAAATAACGAGTGGTAGTCTCAGTGGATTCAGAGCTTCGTGTTGGGGTCTCTGGCAGCTAGGCTCTTTAAGATCCACTTGAAAGAACTTAGATTCTTAAGGAAAGCTGGCCTTAGACCGTTTCAGGGTGCCGAGGCACATCCCAAAGCCAAGCACGCTTCATGCTGAGAGGTCAAGGCCATTCATCTCAGAGACAGCGTACAAACTGGTCACAGCAGGAACTGCTGCTTCGAAACAGAACTCTGTACAAAAGCTGGAGTCAACCGGGGGGTGGGGGGGACATCATGTAAACTGCACACAGTCTTTAGAAATCAAACAACATTCCCCAAACAACAAAACGAGACCTGGAAGAAAAGGAATAAAACTAAGAAGCCCTAAGCGTGTCCTTTCGGTCCGTTTTAGGAGCTCCTGAAGTGTGTCTACAAGGACATGGGAGGGAAAATCAGCTCTCGACTTCCCAGCTGCCAAGGCCATGGACTGCTGTACAGTTGGAGCGACGGCTTCCTGATCAACGTGACTTTGGATATTGCTTTCGTTACCATTCTTGAGCGGAGCGCCGTGGAGTTACGAAGTGGTTCTGGAGGTGTGTGTAGCCGGGTCCAATTCTTGAGGTCCTCCTCCCTCCCTTCCCCTTGGGTCCTACCACCCCTTTGTTCTATAGTCACCGTTTCAAGACTTAACCTCTTCGCAGTCTTGGTCAGTGGAAAGTTCTACATCAGACAGTCCCACTTCCATCGCCATAATCAGCGAGATGTCAGAATCACTGCTTACAGCTGGCTCCTGCTCGCCTGGGAGGAGAAAGCAAAGTTCATGGTCAACACTGAACTATGTCTTTGGAGGCTGGTTATTATTTTATACGATTGTCTTTAGGAACATTTCTTTGGTGGCCGAGAGACAGTATTAGAAAAATTGGCTATTTAGTAAAAACAGAAACAAAACACAAAAACCAGAAACTAGTTAGAGCCTCATCTCACACGATAGCCCCAAATAAGCTCCGAATAAGTTAAATGTAAAGAATAAACTAATATAGCTATAAAATACAGATATATTTTATAAGTGTATGTCTACATAGGAAAATATCTAATTTATCAAAGTAGGGCAAGAAACTCTATGTGGAAAAGCAGTTGAGCAATTCACAGAAAAACAGATTGATAAATGTGCATAAAATTAAAAAAATATTAAAAACATGAAAAATAAGGGGTGCCTAGGTGGCTCAGTGGGTTAGGCCTCTACCTTCGGCTCAGGTCATAATCCTAGGGTCCTGGGATTAAGCCCTGCTTCGGGCTCCCTGCTTAGCAGGGAGCCTGCTTCCCACTCTCTCTCTGCCTGCTGCTCTCCCAGCTTGTGATCTCTGTCTGTCAAATAAATAAATAAAATCTTAAAAAAATACATGAAAAATAAGATCAAAAGGCATACATCAAACTTGAAATACTTGCGAGCATTTCCCAAAGGGCTGTATTTTCAACATATAGCTTTGAAATCAGTAAGAAAAACTAACCAGAAAAGTGGGCCCAGGTCGCTATGATAGAGCAATACGATATAAATGACCAATAACTATAAGGTAAAAATGAGCTACTTTTTTTTTTTAATAAAATCTTCACTCTTAGAGAAACATAGCATTACACTGAGGCAGGTACTTTGATACACTCCATGTAGTACTGTGACATTTTCACTCAGTAATTTCATTTCCAGAATGTATCATAAGTATCCACACAAAAATATTCACTCAAGCACAATTTATAGCGGCAAAACATCTCAAGTGACAAAGTCTAACAATGTAGAATACCTAAGGAACGTGTGTTGCTTCTAGAGCACCATCTTCTTTTAACTAAAGTGATACTTCCAAAGAACTTGAAGTTACATAAGAAAATGCTCACAGTATTCTTTTAAGTGAGAACAGAAGTATCAAAGCTTTATATGCAGTGAGGCTGACAGAGAAAGTTAACCAGAAGCCAGGAAGCCAACAGTGCTAGAAAAGTTGTCTCAAGTTTGGGGATTTATAGTCATTTTCTTAAAAAAAATTTTTTTTTTCAGTTTTACTTCCAAACATTCTGCAAGGAACAAATATCATTCATTCCCTCAGACGCAGTGAGTCCCCACTATGTACCAAGGATTGGGCTCGATGCGAGGGACGTCAGTAAGAGCGAGATGATTCCTGTCTTCAAGGAGCTTACTGTCTACTAGGCAGGCCCTCCAGGAGACAGTCAGTCCCAACTCAGTGGGATGTGCCTGATGCTGGAAGATGCAGCTGGGGTTACAGGAGCAGGGAAGAGGGCTATGTGACCCACTGCTGACTCAGAAGGCTTCCCATTGGGGACAACGTCTACAATGAGTTCTCAAGGAGAACTCATATTCTAGCCAGAAGATTGAGAAGGAAGCGTCCCTTAAGCAGTAGCAATAATGTGTATAGATAGATATGTCTGAGCACGATCAGGACCCTTGTACAGATGGACATCTTTAATACGTCATATAATAATATGTCATATAATACATCATATAATAATAGGTCATATTTAAATACGACTGGAATGCAAGGTCAAGCTAGGGACTCTGAAGGGAGGCTTCAAAAAAAGGTAGCTTTAAAACCAAAGAGCTTGCATGTCCCATTATCCTGTTGAAGAAACCCACAACTGGAAGACCAGCAAAATGTCTAAGCACAGAAGAAGCTGGTGGTTATAATACTTTTGCTCTGATAATCACGGATATGATGTATTTCATGTTGATGTACAGTTAAGGAGGTATATGAGTTTTATGAAAGACATGAATTTTTTAAAATTTAAATTCAGTTTACTTAACATATAGTATATTATTAGTTTCAGAAACTATTTAGATTCATCAGTTGCATATGACGCCCTGTGCTCATCCCATCACATGCCCTCCTTAATGCCCATCACCCAGTTACCCATGTCCCTTCCTCCCCTCCAGCAGCCCTCAGCTTGTATCCTATAGTTAAGAATCTCTTATGGTTTATCCCCTTCTCTGTTTTCATCTTTTTATTTCCCTTCCCATCCTCTATGTTCATCTGTTTTATTTATTAAATTCGACATCAGAGTGAAATCGTATGATGTTTGTCTTTCTCTGACTGACTTATTTTGCTTAGCATAATATCCTCTAGTTTGATCCATACCGTTGCAAATGGCAAGATTTCATTCTTTCTGATGGCTGAGTAGTATTCCCGTGTGTGTGTGTGTGTGTGTGTGTGTGTGTGTTTATTACATCTTCTTTATCCATTCAGCTGTTGATAGACATCTGGGCTCTTTACATAGTTCAGCTATTGTGGACATTGCTGGCTATAAACATTGGGGTTCAGGTGCCCCTTCAAATCATTATGTTTGTCTTTTTTGGATAAATACCCAGTAGTGTGATTCCTGGGTCATAGGGTAGCTCTATTTTTAACTTTTTGAGAACCTTCCATGCTGTTTTCCAGAGTGGCTACCCGAGCTTGCATTCCCACCAACAGTGTAAGAGGGTTCCCCTTTCTCCGCATCCTCACCAGCATCTGTCGTTTCCTGACTTGTTAATTTTAGCCATTCTGACTGGTGTGAGGTGGTATCTCATCGTGGTTTTGATTTGTATTTCCCTGATGCCGAGTGATGCGGAGCATTTTTTCATGCTAAAAGACAAAGAATTCTTAAGATATTTAAAAGGAGACAAACAGAACTAACAAAAAGTTATGGCCTTAAGAATCAGCTTGAGAGAAATGGGCTGTTTCACAGGAATATATCCAACCTAACAACTGAGCTCTAATAGGTTTCCTAGGCCCATAAATGCATGCGGCTCGTAGTAATGTAGACAGACCCCTGGCTAGAATAAGACTTTGGAAGCAGCTCTCAGCAGATAGAAGTATTTAGTATTTGAAAACGGGGGCACTCAACAAATATTCAATGAAACCAGTCATTTAGAAAAAAGGCAGAATTGGATCCCTGCCCCACACTTCACAACAAAACACATTCTAGGCTAACGAAACCTATATCTGTACCTGTACCTATAGCCCGTTTTTAATTGTGCACATGCACTTCCTTCCCATTTATCCTCTTCTCCAGAGCCACCTGGTACTTTCAATCCCTGACTTTTGGGGAATTCTTTTTGCAAATTGGGATCGTTCTCCCTTCCTTTATGGCTGCTTTGCATTTGTTTTCTCTGGAGGGCTCCGGCTTGCTGCTGTGCAGGCTCTGCTCAACACCACTCCAGGGAAAGCCTTCACTTTGGAGTCTGAGTGAGCAGTGTCCACTAGATTGGGACAGTGCACAACCTGCACAGCTGGATACAGGAGCTCACTCTGTTTCTCAGATCCACTAAGTCCTTGGCCCTTCAACCGTTTTTTTCCCCAGTTGCCCAGATCTTGTTATTGTCTCTTTTTACCTTTTCCTGTCCATGTTGGTCTACAGCCTACAAAATCCCTTTGCTATAGTTTATGTGGGGTTTTAGGAGAGGCTGGAAGTAGTTTCATACGTTCAATCTACTTGTTTCGCTCAGCACTCTCCTAAAGCGTCACTTTTGCAAGGAGAAATAGAATTCTATGCACAAGAACTGGGAACCTGTTTTACTTCATGAGACTATCCTAGCCTCAGCTATAGTAACTACACATGTTACTTTGTCTAAGTCACTCTGCCCTCTGGGGCTAAAGTTTAGTTGTCTCTAAAATGAGTTTGGACTGGATATCTCAGAGTCCCTTCCAGTGGTTACAGTTTGTACCTGTACAGGTTGATGTCACCCTAACACAGTCTCTCCTACCTGTTACTTTCTCTTATAAATAAATATTTACAAGAATTCCCACCAAGGCACAAAGTTATAAGCCTCTCTTTCAGCACAACCCTCCAAATTATTGTTTTTTTAATTGAAAACATTCTTTTCTTAGTCAAAAAAGGTCTGTTGTATATTTAATACAAGCATATACTAAATAGGAGAATTCACTATTTGAGGTGTAGTGAACTAAATTATTCTTATACTTGGAGATAAAAAATGAGGGTTAAATTATAGAGAGATAATCTCTCTTTTTCTCCCTCTTTTTTTTTTTTTCCCTCCAGTGGTCCATGAACAAATTCAGCTCATGAGCAGCCAAAATTTTCAGCTTGCAATTACACTGTAAGTCAACCAAGGAGCTCATCATGGAGTGGTTCTATGACTTTCATAAATATCTAGTTTAAAAACAAACAAACGGGGGCGCTTGGGTGGCTCAGTGGGTTAAAGCCTCTGCCTTCAGCTCAGGTCACGATCCCAGGGTCCTGGGATCAAGCCCCACATCGGGCTCTCTGCTCAGCGGGGAGCCTGCTTTCCCCCTCTCTCTGTCTGCCTCTCTGCCTACTTGTGATCTCTGTCTGTTAAATAAATAAAAATTTTAAAACAAACAAACAAACAAAGGCAGCCCAGATGAAGGGCTGGGTTAGTAAGAGTTCTATAAAGATAGGTCCATGTAACCTGCAGTGGCAGCTTCTCACCTTCACTTCTGGTTTTTCAAGCCACCAGCCTCTGCAGATTTCAAGGACTCATTCCCACTGTGGGGTTTTCTAAATTGGAACTTGGGAATCGAAAGAAAGGCCATGGGGACGGATGGAACTATGGCTGCTGAATTCATGATGCTGTTCTGGAAACTGACCATCCTGCACAGCTCCAGGCAAAGAGGAATTCGAATCAATGAAATCAGATACTTGCCAAAAAGCGGCTCAATTTTTACAATGTAGCATTGCATCAAGCATATCAGCTAATCATTTTCCATGTCAAAACTTAAAAAAAAAAGATCTGAAGACATTTGAAATTTTTTTTTTACTCCATCCTGTGTTTTTAATTGAACTTAGTTTGTGCCATAATTTTTAAAAGCAGAGCTTTATCTTTTAATTAAGGCAGATGTTTTACTTTGAGGCCACAATAATACAAAGGAAACCCACTGTCACTAAAACATTTAGAAGGTTCTCTGTAGGTGGTACTAATTGGGGAGTGTAAAGTAGCTATTAACAATATAAATGTTCATGGAATATTACCTCCTTCCCTGCAAAAGCTGATATAAAAGGAATGCAGAAATAACATTGGTCTTTACTGCATCCTCACAACAACCCTTTGATGTAGGTATCTTGATGCCTGTTTCACAGATGGAAAAAAAAAATACTCTCAGTCCACTGGATGCGGTAGTATTACACCTACTTGACCTACTTTCTTCTCTTGGATTTCATGCATTGTAAAGACATGGAGAGAACTGAAACAGAGAGCGATGGGATCCACTTAATATTTTAAAAGATCACCTCGCTGTTAAGTGAAGAACAGATCAGTAGGACAGAGGGTGGAGGGAATCTGGAGGAAACTATTGTAGCAAAACAGACAAAACATGATGATGGCTTGGTACAGCAGCAGGGGTGGAGGTAAGGGGACACGCTGAAGAAATATTTTAGGAAGACGATATACAGGAGGGTGATGGGCTGGGCAAGGGTGGCAAGAGAGGAGAAAGTGAAGGAAAACCCCCACATTTCTTTTTTTTTTTTTTTTAAGATTTTATTTATTTATTTGACAGAGAGAGATCACAAGTAGGCAGAGCCGCAGGCAGGGAGAGAGGAGGAAGCAGGCTCCCTGCTGAGCAGAGAGCCCGATGCGGGGCTCGATCCCAGGACTCTGGGATCAGGGCCCCAGCTGAAGGCAGAGGCTTAGCCCACTGAACCACCCAGGCACTCCCTACGCCCACATTTCTTGAGCAATATAGGTACCACTTATTCAGCAGGAGAAACTGGAAGATGAACCAGTAGGGAGAGATCAGGAGTTCAGTTTTGCATGCGCCATGTTTGAGAGGCCCGTGAGACTCGCTAAGGGAGACGGGGTCGGCAGCTAGATACAGAAGTCGAGAGGGCAATACGTGAAGTGAGAGGCATCAGCAATTTGAAACCAGGAGAGTAGTTGAGGTGTTTCCAGCGAAAGATTATAGAGAAAAACACCAGGGACAGATCTCCCTGGAACACTGAAACCTACTGCCAAAAACTCAAACTCATGCCGCCAACATGATTCGTTCTGCCTGTGCCATGTTTTCTTTTAAAGTATGAATTAGTTACCAATATTTAAATGTCAGGATACTTTACATACAAATTTAGATTTGAAATTTGCCTTGGAAAAATAAATACCTGGCAATATATGCCCAGTTCCTGGAACGAAATAATTGAGGGGAAGAGAGGAAGGGCTGCCCCGCTTAGCTCAAGTCAAAGAGGGTCTGGGTCCCCACAGCCACCTAACAGTCTGCTGTCCTGGTTCATGGTACTTGGCCGTGTAGAGAGATCAGCTGAAAACCTCATATTTAGGGGGGAGGGCAGAAGAACACCAGAGGAGGGTAATTTCTGAAAGAGCCTGAAAATGGCCAGAGAATACCGTGTCATTGATTCATTTCCTTCCTTTCTTTTAAACATATTCTGTTTTACCTCCTTAATAGACACTGACTCACCATTAACAATCCGTACCCAAGGAAACGAGGTACTGTGAGTATTACTGATTTCGTTGGGTGGGTTTTAAGGCTAACTCTGTCATCTAATTTCACAGTCTTCAGTGTCTCTATCACAGCATTAACGAGCATCTGAGGAATGGGTGGGCAGAAAATACTCCATTTTACATGGAGCTTTGTAACCTATTTTCTTGACCCCTAACTACTGCTTTCACACATTTCCACATGTAATTTTAAGTACAATCCAGCAGTAGCCTAACTGTGATTAACCAAAAAATTCTTAGTGTTGGGACTTATTCCATTTAATCCATAAATTATAAATATCTTTGGCTTATCTCTTTCTTAATATTAGAAGACCCTGGGGGCCTGGGTGGCTCAGTGGGTTAAGGCCTCTGCCTTCGGCTCGGGTCATGATCCCAGGGTCCTGGGATAGAGCCCCGAGTCGGGCTCTCTGCTCAGCGGGGAGCCTGCTCCCTCCTCTCTCTGCCTGCCTCTCTGCCTACTTGTGATCTCGGTCTGTCAAATAAATAAATAAAATCTTAAAAAAAAAAAAAAAAGAGGACCCTGAGATCTGCATCATCTGGTGTTGGGCATACCTCGTCTGTCCCTAGCACTTCCCTGGCTCAGCCCCATGTCCCTGTCAGCGTTCTCATTTCAGAATCCCACCATGCTCCTCCCGAAATAGGACGCACTTGGCAGATGTCTGTAGCCTTGAACTTGAACTGAAGTTCTCTCTGGCCACTGTAGGGCTCAAGTTTGGTATCTGGTATTTTATTAGCTAATAACAATCTTAATGCTTATTGAGTATTTAGTACATGCCTAGGATTACACTAAGTATTTAAACAGATTATCTAATTTAATATTCAAAATCAACCTATGACATAGTATTATTTCTATTTTCAGGCGATAAAACTAGAGCTCAGAAAGGTTAAAAACCTCCTGAGCTTACACTGCAAGTAAGACTTAGAAGTAGAATTTGAGCCTAGATCTGACTCCAGAGTCCATGAACTTGACTATATCTATACTTCTTGGTGAGATTCTTTACCTGAAGGTTAGTGGACTTGCGGACTATGCTTATATGGTCATACGCATACATACATTTTTCTGGTATGAGGACTGCTTTCACTAGATTCTTACAGAACCACAAAAAGGCTAAGAACCATTCACTGAAGAGATTTTGCATCCTGGGTGAGTTGGAGAACATGCTGCCGTATGCAAAAAGAGTGGCTTGCCTTTCTTTTCGATGCATATTTTGGTTTACATTTCACTGCCTATATGTTCTATTTACTTGACATGACACTTTTCATATGAAGTCACTGCTTTCCTACTTGTTTCTTTATGACGGTTATTCGAAGCTCAAGCAGAAAATTATCCTTCCCAGAATGAGGTTTGATATTTACTGCCTGTCCTATGAAAGAAGGCGTAGAGCAGTAGCGGGCTGGATTAAGTCCTCCTCTGTTAAGAATGAACAAACATTGCCCTCAGAGTAAGTGTTCCTCTGTGTTAAAAGAAAATAAGGTGGTGATGAATACAATCCCCCAGGTGTCCCGATTCTCCAGGAGGTCTGGGGTTACATGCTGGGAGCTGCTCTGCATCGCATAAAAGCTTATTTTTCCCCATGTACTTGAAACATAAGGTCTCAGAGAAAAATGGCACCCTTCCGTCCACTGCGACCGACGCTTACCTTCTTGAAAATAAAACATCATTTCCAATCACCCCTGTATGAGGCAAGAGCGCCACAGGAGCGGGGCTCAATCAGACCGGCTGACTTGCAACATCATCTTATCATCTCTTCTCAGAAATGTGATATTTTAGAGCCGAGGCACTGCCTACATACTCCCTGTCATAATCTTGGTGGGCAAGTTAGTTCAACTTCAAATGCAGAGTGTTTTCAATAAGGAAATGTGTCCCGTTCGCATGGATCCCTCTTGCCTTATCTCTTTTGCCTAACAAGAATTTCTGAGGAGATCAACTTCTGATTCTGTTTAAATCTTCCCTCTCGGGAGGGGCTTCTGCTGTGAGAATGGCAGGCCCGAGGGCCGCTTTCCTCAGAGGCTGTGCGATAATATCAATAATAGCTAGAATGTGTTGACTCCTTCCTACACGTCTCAAAATGACATTAAAAAAAAAAGATTTTATTTACCTATTTGAGAGAGTGAGAGAGAGAGCATGAGAGGGGAGAAGGTCAGAGGGAGAAGCAGACTCTCTGCGGAGCCGGGGGCCCGATGCAGGACTCTGTGTGGGACCGGATCCCGGGTCTCTGCGATCATGACCTGAGCCGTAGGCAGTGGCTTAACAAATTAAGCCGCCCAGGCGCTCCTCACAATGACATTCTGAAGTAGGTGTACGATGACTCCGATGACTGCTACACATTTTACTGGTAAAGCCAACTTGTCCAAAGTCAAGTGCACAGAAAGGGGCAGAAATGGAATCTCTACCCAAGCCTGCGATATTGGCAACTATGCCTTTCTGGAACACAGAGCTGTCAGATCTTTATGCGGCTGTTAAGCTGTTCTTACAGACAATACTTGGCCACCTCTGGGAACTAAGTATTCCAGGGCTACAATATAAATTTATCCATCTGGGGACACCTGGGTGGCTCAGTTGGTTATGCGTCTGCCTTCGGCTCAGGTCATGATCCCCGAGTCCTGGGAGCAAGGCCCGTATTGGGTTCCCTGCTCAGTGGGGAGCCTGCTTCTCCCTCTGCTTGCAGCTACCCTCCCCGGGCTCTCTCCCTCTCTGACAAATAAATAAAATCTTAAAAAAAAAAAAAGCGTTCATTATAAATTTATCCATCTGGCTAGGTCACTTTGAAATTGTTCTGATAAAACCAGCGCCTTGGCCTCTTTAAGTTCTTGCTCCATAATGATAAATAGATGTGTGTTGAGGTCAAATGGGAAAAATTCGTTCTTCCTGTTCAGGTGGGAAGGTTTAAAGCATTATTTTTATGCGAACTTGGGGAAGGAGAACTCCTGGGAAGCTTATATACTAAGATCACATCATTATGATTTCACTTTGCTTTTATCTCTTTGTCATTGGTTTTCCGTCCTTGTGACACTTCACGCAGGAGGGGAATGATTTCGTCCGGTTGCTCAAACTCCTTACAGATTTCATGAACAGTTCATTTGTCAAGTAATTCCTCATTAAGTGCCAAAAGAATGGACAATGTGCCTTTTGTGATAGTTTCATATTAGTTTGTGCAGGAAGGGACATAAAGCCTAGTGAACATTTATTAACATTATTAATAGCTATTTTACAATCTCCCATTAGTACAACCTACAGAAAACCTTAAGCATTAAGCACAATATCTGATATATGGAAGGTTCTTGATAAATGTGAATATAATTGGAATTAAAAAAAGTAAAGAAAAGTGCAAGCTTCCAGATAGATTTAGAGAGGTAGGCAAAGAGATGTACCCATTTTTATAATTGTGTAAAATTATCTACAGACTTCATTTATTCATTCATCAATTTATTTAACCACTCTTTTATTCAATGTATATTGACTGAACACCTTATTAGATAGGCACCCAACACTGGAGATGAGCTGCGAGGAAAGAAAGATGAACTAAAACAGACTCTACTTTTACGTTGAATTTGATCTAGTAAGACTTGCTCAACCCAAGTTTAATTCAAGGTGATACTTGCTAAAGGCAATATAAATAAAATGCTAAAGAAACAGAAGGGTGGGGAGAATTTTGCCTCCAACTGGGTAACTAAAGGGGTTCATGAAGTAGGTCACAGATAAACCAGTGGCGAGATCTAACTGGCACTGGGAAGTATGGGGAGGAGGGGAAACGGCATTCTTTTCAGGGGACCCAGTGTGACTAGGTGTCATCAGAGTATACGTCACGACATGTGGATTGGACTGTAGCTTAGGATATTGGACGATGGTGAGCTATGTGCTGGAAGTAGCTCATAGCTACTCTGCACCCTGCCTGCCCTCTCCGGGTTCACGGGGAGCTAGAAGACTGGGCGCTGCATTTCCCAGACTCCTTTGCCAGTGGGCTTATGTGAGGTCCTGCCAAGGAGATTGGAAAGCGGGAAGAGGAGGGAAGCTACCATACTTCTGGTTTGGGTTGTGGGTTCTGGAAGTGTTGGCAGTGGTTTCAACAGAATCAGAGTGGGGAGGAACCTGAGTTCCTAGGTAGCCTCAGTGCTGGTGGCTTCCCCGGCAGAAGCAAGACAGCTCTGGCAACATCAGAATGGTGGGTGCAAGCTCAGGAGCTCTTAGTAACACCACTGGATGCACTTTTTTTTTTTTTTTTTAAATCAACATTATTGAAGCATAATTTACCTGCAATAAATTGCATCTGTTTAAAGTGTGTAATTTGGAGCATCTGGATGGTTCAGTTTGTAGAGTGTGTGACTCTGGATCTCAGGGTCATGAGTTTGAGCCCCATGTTATACATGGAGCCTGCTTGAAATAAAACAAAATAGTGTCTAATTTGATGAGCTCTGATGGATGTATACATCTGTGCAACTACCACTATAATCCTGAGGGTGTTTTGATATAGTGAGCGCTTCTATTTCCTTCCCAGGGCCCCTTACTGTCAATCAATCCTTCTGTTACTGCCCCAAGGTGACATCTGATCTGTTTGTTTGCTTTTTCTAAATAACGATCAGATTTTTTCAACCCTGGTATAATGGACATTTAGGGGTGGATAATTCCCTGTTGTGAGGCAGGGGAACGTCCTGGGAATTGTAGCATGTTTAGCAGCACCTCGATTTCTACCCACTGAATGCCAGTAGTACCTCCCTCTCCCCAGCTGTGACAACCCAAAACGGCGCCAGACATTGCCAAATGTCGCTGGAGAGGCAAAATCACTCCCAGCAAAGAAGCAGGGCTCTAGTTTCAGGTGCATTTTCCATAATGCCATTTTATAGCGTGTACTCTCTGGTGTCGGGTTTCTTTCACTCAGTACACTCATTTTGAGATTTGCCCCTGACGCTGCATGTATCAATAGTTCATTTCTTTTTATTGCTGGATAGTATTCCATTGGGCGGATGTATCCCAGTTGGCTTATCTACTCACAAGCTGAGGAACATCGGAGTTATTTCCAGTGTTTGGCTGTTGTGAATCAGGCTGCTATGAACATTTGCTTGCAAGTCTTTCTGAGGGCATACATTTTAAAAATTTTTTTAATTTAAACCCAATTAGCCAACATACAGTATATCATTAGTTTCAGATGTAGTGGTCAATAATTTATCAGTTGCGTGTAACACCCAGTGCTCATCGCATCATGTGCCTTCCTTAATACCCATCACTCAGTTACCCCATCCCCCCTCCCACCTCCCCTCCAGCGACCGTTTGTTTCCTTTAGTTAGGAGTCTCTCATGGTTTGTCTCTGTGATTACTTTCCATTCAGTTTCCCCTCCCTTACCCTATGATCTTCTGTGCTGTTCTTATATTCCACATAGGAGTGAAAGGGCATAAATTTTCATTTCTCTTCAGTAAACACCTGGAAGTGCATTGCTGGGTCTGTATGGTAGGTATATGTAAACTACATAGAAAACAGCCAGACTTTGTGTGTGTCAAAAGACACAATTAAATTAAATTCACTCTCAAAACAATTTTCAAGTATATAGTGACATACCATCCAGTATATGTACATTGTTGTGCAACAGATCCCCAGAATCCTCTCCTCTAGCCCTCCTCACACTCTCTCTTTTTTTTTTCTTTTAAAGATTTTATTTATTTGAGAGAGTGAGAGAGAGAGCACAAGGGGGGAGAAGAGCAGAGGAAGAAGGAAAAACAGACAAGCTGGTGAGCAGGGAGCCTGATGCGGGACTAGATCCCAGGACCCTGAGATTGTGACCGGAGCCGAAGGCAGACGCTTAACGGACTGAGCCACCCAGGTGCCCCTTCTCTCCCTCTTTCCACAAATAAGTAAGTCTTTTTAAAAAAATGTCACTGATATTTTGATAGGAATTGCATTGGACCTGCAGATTACTTTGGGTAGTATGAACATTTTATCATATTAAGTCTTCTAACCAATGACTATGGGGTATTTTCTCATTTATTTTGTGTCTTTTAAATCTCTTTTGTAAATGTTTTTTGATTGTGTTAGAAAGGGAATAAGGGGGGTGGGAAGAGGGAGAAAGACAATTTTAACCAGGTTCCATGCCCAGTGTAGAACCTGACACAGGGCTCGATCTTGCATCCCTGAGATCGTGACCTGAGCTAGAATCAAGAGTCAGATGCTTAACTGACTGAGCCACCAGGCGCCCCTCTTTTGACAATGTTCTATCGTTTTTAGTATATAAGTCTTTCATCTCCTTAGTTATTTATTCCTAAATATTTTATTCTTTTTGGTGTTATTGTAAATTATTGTCTTAATTTCCTTTTCAGTTTATTCAGTGTGTTACAGAAAAGCAATTGTTTTTGTGTGCTGATTTTGCATCCTGCAACTTTGCTGAATTCATTTATTAGTGCTAACAGGGATTTTTTTTTTAAAATTATTGAATCTTTGGGATTTTCTAGATATTACATCATGTCATCTTCACACATAGCTATCTTTTTTCCTTCCAATGTGGATGCTTTCCATTTTTTTTCTTGCTTAACTGCTCTGGCTAGGATTTCCAGTACTATGTCAAATAGAAGTGATGAGGGTAGGCATCCTTGCCTTGTTCCTGATCTTAGAAAGCTTTTAGGTTTTCACTGCTGAGTATGACGTTCGCTGTGGGCTTTTCATATGTGACTTTTAACACACTGAGGTAATTTCCTTCTATTTCTAATTTGTTGAGTGTTTTTTAAATCATGAAAGCGTGTAGAATTCTGTCATGCTTTTTCTGCATCAAGATGATCCTGTTATTTTTATCCTTTGTGCTATTCATGCGGTGAATCACATGTTGAGATCTATGATCCATTTTAAGTTAATTTTATGTATGGTGCGAGGTAAAGCTTGGCATTCATTTTTACCGAAGAATTTTGTGATCAACTTTTTATATTAAATTTCTTTCTTTTTAACTACCAAGAGTGATTTCATTTTCCTGACTGGTCTCCCTGATTATAGTGACGAGGTTGGAAGGATAGGCTATATGAAAATGCTGGGGAATTTGAACGCCAGGCTAACATGTCATGAATCTTTTATTAACACACACGGGTTATATTACGTTGTGCATAAGAAGTACTTCCTTAAATCGCTGAAAAATAAACAGTTTCAGTTTCTCTCTCAGCAAAATAGTGATAATAATACTTTTTTGGCAGAGTATAATGAGATCGGTTACATTTTTGTAGAGATAGACATACACATGAGCACACACAGCACTTTGCGCCACCGTGTGTCCAACAGGTGCTATGTCAGATGATGTCTTGCTATTATTGTACTTAATAAATTAACTCAGAACCTGCTCTATTCCTTTCCCATGAAGACTCCTGGCTTCCTTCTTTGCCCATTAATGTGCTGGTAAGACAAGGGGTACCCTCTCTTTCCCTGTCACTACCCTCCTGTTCCTGTAATGTCCTATTTCCTCAGTGTTCTTGGATGTAGGCTGATGCATCAACATTTCTTCAAGAGCTCATTTGCCCTGTGACAGCCCTATCCCTCCTGCTTGTAGCAGTGTCACCCCGACACAAGATAGCCTAACCCAAGGGTCAGAGGAAATTAGAGAACAGGGCTCTGAGGGAAACACAGAGTCTGGCTTAAAGGTCAAGCTGCAGAACATGGCCAACTCGGGAATCTTTCCCTTTGCTCTGGAAGGGACTGAGGAGGGCAGAGGTAGGAACATAGTTTCTTACACATACCTTTCTGAAAGAAAGAAGCATTTTAAATAGGGACTCTGCTGAAATATAAGTCCTCAAGAAGAGCAGAAGCAAACTGCAAGGTAATACATAGTTGAGTGCTAGAGATGAGACACTGCCAGGAACACATTTGTGTCTCTGTATGCAGGCATCATTTCACATCAATCTGTTCTCCTACTGCAATCAATTTCAAGTTTTTTTTTTTTTTAAGATTTTATTTATTTATTTGACAGATAGCGAGAGAGCACAAGCAGAGGGAGCAGCAGCAGAAGAGGGAGCAGCAGGCTCCTCGCTGAGTAGGGAGCCCGATGCGGGACTTGATCCCGGGACCCCGGGATCATGATCTGAGCCGAAGGCAGACACTTAACTGACTGAGCCACGCAGGCACCCCTCAATTTAAAGTTTTTACTATGATTATCATTTCTGACCATTCTGACCATCTGCCCCACGGAGCACACGGAGAAGCCTGCTTATAAAACTCAAGACTGCAAGTCATTTGTTTAGAGGAACCCCTTGTTGCCTCTATCTCCTCCAACAAATACAGCATAATTCACCTTTGGCTGCTGTGAGGATAGGTTAGGACCTGGTGTTTTGGGGCAGGAGGGGAGGACTCTAAGTAGTGGCACAAACAAGCCCTCCAAAACTGTTAGATTCATCTCAGCTAAAGAGGCCTGATGTTCTGACCTAGAGTACGAGTTGATATCCCAACAATAAACTACCGAAATTTGCAGTAATTGGGATGGCTATGCCTTCCTGGAAAATCTAATGGATTCTAACTAAAGCACATAGCTTTAGCAAGAACAGTGGTCCAGTCATACATGATAAGATGATAACCTAACCCATTCCTCTGGCTCACAAAACACAATGTCTAGCTCCTTGTGTTTAGGGTAGAAAACAGAATTTTAATCAGTATTTGGCCATGCAATGGGAATTCCTTGCCATGAGTTTAAGGTAAAGATAGAGGAGATACAAATGATATAATGTGATATAATGATTAGAAATATATATTTGATTAATCAGATGACCAAAATCTATTTCTCAGATGTATTTGACCTTCACCCACTGTTTCTGAAAACACATCAGAGCCATAAAGGTGAAATGGGTGTCTTGTCATTAATGAAGGTGGCTTCTGAGACTCACCCAAGGGCAGGAGTCCAACCATGTGGTTAGAGAGCCAGAACGTTTCGTCCTGCCCTAACCTCCAGGGAGAGGAGAGGGGCTGGAGGGTTGCATCAGCCAGTGACTTAGTCATGACTATGTAATGAAGTCTTCATAGAGACCCAAGAGGACACCTTTCTGGGCCCTTTTTTTCTAAAAGCTTCCATACGTGGGGAACCAGAATGCTTCAGAGCCAGGCGCCAAGCTCCGTGAGGCTAGAAGCTCCTTTGTTTGGGACCTCGCCATAGGTATCTCTTCCTTTGTTGTTCATTCATATCCTTTACTAAACTTTATTATATCGTCTAATAAACTGGGAAATATAAATGTTTCCCTGAGTTCTATGAACTATTCTAGCAAATTTTTTTAGAAAGATCTATTTATTTGGGGGGGGGGGAGAGTGTGGGCGCACAAGCAGGAGGGGCAGAGGGAGGGAGAATCTCAAGCAGACTCTGTGCTGAGTGTAGACCCAGACATGGGCTTCCATCTCACATCCCTGAGATCCGGACCTGAGCCAAAATCAAGAGTCAGATGCTTCACCAACTATGCCACCCAGGTGCCCCTGTTCTAGCAAATTAATTGACCCTAAGGAGGAGGTTGTTGGAACCAAAAATCTGTAACTGGTCAGCCAGAAGCAGGAAGAAACAGCGGGGGCCTGTGACTGGCATCTGAAATGGTGGGCGGGGCCGTCCGTGGGACTGAAGCCTTAACCTGGGGAATCCGACGCCATCTCTACGTAGATGGGGTCACAATTGAGTAGAATGCTCAGACATGCTGCTGGTGTCTCAGAACTGTGTGCTCCTGCGGTGTCTGTGGAGTCTCCACCCCCAACCGGAATTGGATGGGGGAACATTAAGCTGATCAACCAGGGAAGGGGGTATGATGGGAAAAGAGAATGATGAGGTGGGGAATTTTTTTTTTTTTTTAAGATTTTATTTATTTATTTGACAGAGAGAGAGATCACAAGCAGGCAGAGGGTCAGGCAGTGGCAGGGGGAGGGGGCGGGGAAGCAGGCTCCCCGCTGAGCAGAGAGTCCAATGCAGGGCTCCATCCCAGGACCCTGGAATCATGACCTGAGCCAAAGGCAGAGGCTTTAACCCACTGAGCCACCCAGCCGCCCCTCCCCCACTTCTAAGTGAGGAGGCAGACAAGGAATCCATTGTCACACGCTGGTTGAATGATACAATGCTTAGTATTAGGTCAGTGTTGAGATTAGGTGTTCTAACTTCTTAAACAGCCCTTTCCAACTGTTTCCCTTTTACAAGCACATTCTCCAACTTAAAAAAAGAAAGCCATCCTCCCTTTGGGTAAACATACAAATCTTATCCCTCCCCATGAAAAGTTTTGGTACCTGCATCCTCCCCCGACTACCCCCTGCCCGCCATACTTCACCCTGAAGAATCACTGCTATTTCTCTTGAATCCCCACCTGTCAAGAAGATTTTGTTGAACTTTAAGGTGAATATTTAAAAAAATCATTTGCATTTCATTTTTTCCCAGGTATTAAATTAAATCATTACTTTATGGGAGATTTTTCTAGATTCACTATCCCTACCACTAATCATTGGTTAAAAGATTGAAATCCTGCCTGACTAGAGGGGTAGACAACCTTAACTTGACTATCCTTGAGTCTTCTTTAGCATATGAAAGTTCCTTGGGAGACCTCCCTTTTTCCTTATCTCCCCCAACCCCACAGTATATAATGGGCCACCCCTCACAACTCCAGGGAAGCTCTTTCTGACAAGGGATCCTGTCCCCCGGACTTTAATAAACCACCATTCTGTACCCGCCCCCCCCAAAAAAGATCGAAACCCCTAAATGCTTTATATGGGTTTGGTACCTCTTTAAAAATCTCATGGTATCTTGAAGCAGATTTTCTTGGTGGGGGTCAGGGGGTTGGGGACAGATACTAAAAAAAGTCACAAAAGTGCAGGGAGTAAGACAGTAACCAAACTGCTATGTCTCCATCACCAAGCACTGACACTGATTTTTAGGTGTCTGTCCTATGTTCCCTCCTCAGAGAAGCTGTCCTTGTCTGTCTGACCTAATAGACCCTAATCATTCTCTAATGCCTTACCTAGTCTTATTTTAATTTTATTTTTGATAATCCTATCTTAATTTTATATTCCATACATTATGTTCTTCTGTCTTGTTCAACACAATGTGATCCCCATGAGGTCAAAGACCACATCACTGCAAGATTCCCCATCACAGGAAGAAGGGTCTGAGTTATAACAGGCTCTGAGTAAATATTCAGTTCATAAATCATGTTCTATTTCAGTCTGTCTTTTCAGTACAAGCAAAAACAACAAAGTCACATTCGCTCCCTTTGTACCTCATTTCCAGTTTTAAACTCTCAACAAAGCAACCACTAATACAACCTGACACGAGTCTTCTAAGTACATTTTACACAAACGGGGGGGGGGGGTGCACACACATGTGCACATATATCTATGCAGGTAAGAAATACATCTATGAACAAGTCAAGTGCTATGTTGTATAAGCAATAAGTTTTTTACACAAATGAAAACTTGCTGTACATGTTATTTTTCAACTTATTTTTTTTAAAGATTTTATTTATTTATTTGACAGAGAGACACAGCGAGAGAAAGAACACCAACAGGGGGAGTGGGAGAGGGAGAAGCAGGCAGGAAGCGGAGAAGGGAGCCCAATGTGGGACTCCATCCCAGGACCCTTAAGGCAGACGCTTAATGACTGAGCTACCCAGGCGCCCCTTCAACTTAATTTTTTTCCTCAAACTTGTTTTTCAGATTTAATCATATTCTGTATTTAATTCTTTTTAAATGCTGTTAAAGAGTCCATCTAAAAGTATGCTACATTTTGTCTGTCTTTCTAAAATGGAAGACATTTAGATTATTCATGATTTCTGACTATTACAACAAATTTTCCTTGTATGTATCTTCTAGTACACTCTCTGGAAATGTTAGTTTTCTCTTCCTTCTTTTCAGAATAAGAATACACGATCACTTTTTTCTCTAGGGAAGGGGCGTTTTAAGGAGTTTTTTTATAGCTCCCAGGTGCTATGATTTCTTTGGGCTTCCAGAAAATAAACATCAGAAGAATAAAAGAAATGAAGTGTCAATGGCCACCTTTAATCGCCAGTCCCAAAAAAGATGGATTATAATAGCTGGTCCCCTCCTTATATCCATCACTGTATTCCATGATTATGGCAAGGGTCAATGAGGATGGAAGACGAGGGTGGGTAACAGCACTGGTAGAAAATGGTAGATTTGGCCCAGAATTGTTCTAACACCACTTTTCACATTTATAACTATTATTGTTGTCATCACCATCATCATCATCATTATTCACTCATTATTTGCTTTCATTTATAATGTTCTGTCAAAGATTTGATTTCATTGGAAAGCCGGCTGCCTGAATCTCAGAAAGGCTCAGTTTGTCTCTCAAGGTCTCCTGAAGTACCAGTAAGTTGCTGAGCTAGGACTTGAACCCGGCTCTCCTGTTCTTCCTTGGGTGGTTTTTATGGTGGTTTTTGCTTTGCTAGCGGTCTGAAGGGGTCTACTGTGGGAGAAACCTGGGGTGCTGAGTGTGGTACATGAGGATGGTGATGATGATGGAGGTGATGACAGTAACTGGTACAAGGAGAGCCTAGACTGTTCTTTCCACACTGCACTTCCCCAGCTCCCCTCCAATACCAGCATTTAGTGTGGCAATATTCAGAGGCAGATGACTAGTTAATAGGGATAATGGATCTTTGTTGAAACCGTTTGTTAAACCCCCTCATTTACTTTATTAACCTGATCTTCATTTCCTTTGCTCATCTGATCTTTATTTCCTGGAAAGCCAAAACAAAACAAAACAAAACAAGCACCTAGTAACTATAATGAACTTCAACGAATGCCTCATCCTAGGACAATATAGTAGGAGGGAGGTAGACCAGTACTTCACTAGACCCTGTGGTGGGGACTTTTCATTTTTCATTAGCCTCCACAAAACCAAACAGTTTATCTCTTAATGACATTTGAACTGTCCTACATTTGCACTGGGTTTGAAAATGGGTTTTGCTAGTAAAAACCCAAATAAAACGAAGGGCGTGGGCCAATGCCAGCCTTCCGCACAATGGCAGTTTGCATCCTGCTGACTTGGTCTCTAGTAAGTAGGGTAGGGACTCTTGAGTGATTTTCTTCTTGGCTCCCACCAGTTCCTTCCCACTGGGAAGGGTGTGGCCAGAGGTCAGAAAGTAGCACTGCCCACCATGATGCTGCTCCTCCTTTTCTGAAGAGGGCCTGTAATCCACAATATCCCTGACACCTGATTAATAGCACTGCCTTATTTCAATATTTAAATATTCCATCCATGCATGTGTTTTTCTCTTAACTAGAGCAAACTCTTAGCTCTCGGAGGGCAGGGGTTTATTTTACACAGACACAGCCAAACCTCCATCCCCAATGCTATATAAATAAAAGAAATATAATGGTTACCACCTACATACATTAAATTAAAAAATGGAAAAATCTGAATAAATCATGTTGGTTTTAAAAAGGCTAAAAACATTGGGATGGGAGACTCCTACTTTTCTTTTCTTTGATTCAGTAGACTCCATGCCCAGTGTGGAGCCCAGCTTGGGGGTTGAACTCACAACCCTAAGATCAAGGTCTGAGCTGAGATCAAGAGCTGGGTGCTTGGGGTGCCTAGGTGGCTCAGGTCATGGTCCTGGTCCTGGCATTGAGGCCCACACCCGCTGAGCAGGGAGCCTGTGTCTCCCTCGGCCCTTCCCCCTGCTTGTGCTCTCTCTCTTCTCTCTGTCAAATAAATAAATAAAATCTAAAAAAAAAAAAGAGCTGGGCACTTCACCAACAGAGAGACCCCCTGGTCATCTTTCTAATAAATATTCCCAAGTTTTCATTGATATGAATTACAATGATGGATTAAATTTAAAACACCATTGGGACTATGCCCAACCGACTGAGCCACCTGGGCGCCCCAAGACTCCTACCCTTCAAATTTCAATGCTGTGCGGGAGAACGTTACATTAGGGCATCTATTGAGTGGGCCCATAAAATAAGCTAAGAGAAATAAGATCTAGACTTATTTCGATTGAAAATCGAAAACAGAGGCATTTCATCCTAATATCCTTGAATATGTGTTCGAAAGGCCAAATCCCCTGAACAAGCCCATCGGGAGTCTGTGGAATTTAATGTGGGGTTAAGGTCGTAGCATATCCTGCACCAGCCCAAGAGTGATTATTCCCCCTCTCTCTGTAAACTAATGAAAGCTACATAAATCCCTTATGTAGACAAAGCCTTTAGCAGATCTGGCAAATGAGACCTATTTAGAAAAAAAAAATAGCACTTGGCAAAGTAACTTCTACTTTGCACACATCTGTTTTACATCTGTTAGAATCTAAATTTCTTCAGAGGAGGGGCAATTTCATCCTAGTTCAAAACACGCATTAATAAACATGATACCACATCACCAGGCATCGTTGGCAAAGTTGCTTTGTTTAACTGATGAAACTGACTTCTAGGTTAACTTCGGGTGAGGTGGTCTAGATATTCTCAGAGTATTTTATAATGTCTTTTCCCGCACTTATACTTACTATCTTTTCTGATCCTTGCACTACAGAGAGTCATTTCAACATGGGGCTTATATGGATTCTGAATTTTGATTTTTTTTTTTTTTGGATCATGCTGCTGTTATTTGGAAAGATTATTGATGTTCACAATGAGTCCTCCTGCTGGCTTCCCCCCATTTTTTTTAACCCCATGTTGGCCTAAATATTTGTCCAGGACAGAGCTCCTGGCCAACCCCCTTTGACTGCTGCACACTGTGTTTATCCTTTTGACAATGTACCCCGGTTGCACATAATGAACGAACATTTTGAACTTGTATTTCTGAAGGGTCTATAGACACAAGCATAGACAGTGTCCCAAATAAGAGGTGTTCTATCGCTGGACAGATCTTACCATTTGGTCGTCAGTGTTTATTTTTTCCCTGCTTGCAAATAATTTACGTGACTTTGCCACAGAAAAACAGCTGCCTCACACTATTGCCAAAGTCTCCTGTAACATGGGCTGTTTTGCCAATAATGGTAAATAATGGCGCAGGGTGGTTAAAAAGTCCATAAATCCCCAAATCACATGTAACCCACTCATCTGGTGCTGAGCTGAGTTTCCATGGATACCAAGGGACTGTCTTCAATTTTGGAACTCACAGAGAGAGAAAACTCCCTCGCTCCCCCAGGATCTGCAAGCCTAGAAAAAAGTAGCAAGAGTCCTTGAGAACCATCCTTTTACAGACCCTGTTTATTAACCCACTGGAGACCAAGGTCCAGGCCACCTTCACTTTTCATATGCTCCCCTAGGAGAAAAATCTCCTGGAGAGGGGGTAATGGGCAGCAAGAGAGCTAGTTAAGATTTCTGAGACTATTTTTCCCTGTAATTCTAGCATCAGAGGTGAGTATATTTTTCCATGTTATGGCTGCATTTTCAGAGATAGGGTTTCTACATAAGAGGGGTTTGCATATTTAGGCACTGAGAGAATCCTGGAAGTAGAAGATGAGCATGATGTAAGCACAGACATGCATCAGTGTAAAGGCGAAGTCCCAACAATAAGACTTGGAGGATAAAAACATGCTCGACTTCAAGAAATCAGCTATATACATAATGAGAGCAAAGTCATGGTTCCATATGCTCCATAATGGTTAATGTTCATCAAGGTAAAAAAACTTAAAAAGAAAGAGTTCTTACTATTATTACCTCCTTCCAAGTACAGCTGACCCTCGAACAATACAGGGAGAGGGTGCTGACCCCCACACAGTCGAGAATCTGGGTCTAACTTGTGACTGCCTCCAAACTTAAGTATGAATAGCCTGCTGTTGACTGGAAGTCTTACTGAGAATATAAACAGTTGATTAATATACAATTTGTGGGTTGTAAGTATTAGATGCTGTATTCTTACAATAAAGCTAGAGAAAAGAATGTTATTAGGAAAATCATTACAGAAAATACATTTATAGTACTGTACTGTATTTATTGAAATATATCTGCATAAAAGTGGACCCATGCAACTCAAACCCATGTTGTTCAAGGGTCAACTGTATTAAGCTCCCCAAACATATTTTCTACACTGTCTTGGACAGAAGCTAATGTTGCTTACCCCTTACTAACTAATTAGTGCTATGCTACAGATCTTAGCTGCCATAAATCCAAAGGAACTATAAAATGTAACCTTGTTGCCTTATCCTTTTGCAGCAGTTAATTTTACGACACTAAAGACCTCTTTCATCAATAAAGTTATACAGTTGAGAAAACCAATTGTGATTTTTTTTCCAAATTCATCTTTTGTTCTACTGGATCAAGGACTTTAATATCTCAGGATTGTTGGAAGTATTTTCTGTACAGAAAACATTTCCTGTGTGCCTAGGTGGCTCAGTTGGTTAAGCGGCTGCCTTTGGCTCAGGTCATGATCCTGGAGTCCTGGGATCAAGTCTTGCATCAGGCTCCCTGCTCAGCAGGGAGTCCGTTTCTCCCTCTGACCCTCCCCCATCTAGTGCTCGCTCTCTCGCAAATGAATAAATAAAATCTAAAAAAAAAAAAAAAAGGGAAAGAAAATTGTGGTTTGATAGATCTGGGCTGGGGCCAGGAGTCTGCACTGTGATTAAAGCCCAGGCAGACGTTCAGACCACAGCTGAGAAATCCCAGTGTGCTGGAAAGAGCCTTTGGAGAGAGTTAACAGAGCTCTTAGCCCAGCCGGCCATTTACTCAAGGTGGGACTTCTGGTGAGGTTCCTGGACCACTCTCACACCAGCTTATTATTTATTTTTTTAAAAAATATTTTATTTATTTGTCAGAGAGAGAGAGCGAGCATAAGCAGGGGAGTGGCAGGCAGAGGGAGAAGCAGACTCCCTGCTGAGAAAGGAGCCCGATGCAGGACTTGATCCTAGGACCCTGGAATCATGACCTGAGCCAACGGCAGATGCTTAGCCAACTGAGCCACCCAGGCTTCCCATGTCAGGTTCTTATATGTAAAACAGTGGTAATAATTGTGAAGATTAAATAAAATACCCTAAAAGTTCTCTGCAAGGTCTTTGCACATGGTAAATGCTTCCAATACCTGGGTTCCCTCTACCTCTTCCACTTTAGACAACAAGAAAGAACATTTTTTAATGCTTTTGTGGACCAGACCCTCTTCCAAGGAGTTTTGATTACATTTAATCCCACAAGGCAGGTGTTCTTATTACTTCTGTTTTATAGGTGAGGGAATGGAGCCTCACCTGTATGTGAGAGATGTTGAGCAAACTGCCCAAGGCTGGGCCTTAACTTAGCTCTACTACCTAGAGTGTACATTCTGTACACGAGTACAAATCAGGGACAGGGAACTTGAAAACCCTGCTGCTGTCTAATAAAGACCCACCCTTCCCTTTCCAGCACCTCTACCATTTGGTCATGTTCCCTGATGCCTCACTAGCTGACGATGACCCCTGCACTCAGTGTGGATGGAGGTCTACCCAGCTGTAACTTGGCTATAATTGTGTCCTTCTCTTGTAGGGCCGAGGGGCGAGGAGTACACTATCTAAGACTAAGGACTGCCTTACCTGTAGGGGTCCATTTCCTTTTCCCAGATTTTAGGGAGTGTAAAAGTCCCTTAAAGAAACAATGATACACAAATTTGTTTGGGACGCTTTTCCCTTCTGACAAGTGACAGTGGAACCACGGTTTCATTTTCAGGAGTCCTAACCTGAGAGTCATGACCAGAAACTCCACTGATCCCTGCTGAGACGCTGCGAACTACCGTGACACAGAGTGGAGCGTACTGAGTCAGGCACAGACACCTGTGTGGTCACGTGCGTGTGCCACATATACGTAAGATGCGTACGTGCGCGTCAGTCCCACCTGTGGCGCACGCACACGGTGTGCACCTATGAGTGTGCGTGTCGGCGGGTGTGTTCTGGCACCGTCCGTGTGCACACGTGCACGCTCTGCGGATGATACTAACCTGATAGTGAACGTGGCTTTCCAAATCCAATTGTCTAATGAACTCCTTATTTAAACAACAGTTGCAGTATTATTACGGCATTATGTTTCCTTAAAAAATTCATTCCGTCGTTCCTGTCGCACAGCAGGAACCTTAAGTGCGGCCAACACTTTCTTGCGCTGACAGCTCTGATTAAGGCATGAGTCTTTATTTTACATAAATGATGTTTGACAAAATTTTTTTGAATAAACGTTAGTCTATAAATCTACTAATTGTTTCTCCCTGCTGGGAACAGAGTATTAACTGTGTCTGCCGCTGACTGAGAGGCACACACATATTTGCCCTGCATTTTACCAATGCTGTTATTTTAATGGGACCAAATAGGGCAATTCCAAACTGTGATTGTCCCTTAGACATCAGTGTCGCTGAGGGAAGCCCTGTTTGTCCTGAAACTGTCCCTAACTTTGTGATGACAAAGGGGGGGGTGAGCTGCAGAGGACACGCTTTGCACGGAGGGACTCAGGACTCAGGTCTCACCAGTTAGGACCCTAAAGGAACGAGGCCCAAGATCACTGCTGCTTCCAGGGCTTTCAAGTTGCAAATGCAGATCCGTATGTTAAACCCGGCCGCATTTAAATGCTAGCTACTAACTAAAGCATTGTCCGATGCATTCTCAAGCTCAACTCATCTGCTGGCAAGAGGAGCTACCCATGATAAGTTTGCTACCTCTGCTCACAATAATTCCTCGGAAACCCTAGAAATCTATTTCCTAGTGGTTTTGGGGGACAAGCCAAGAGCCCGGGGATTGGCGGTAGTGGTGTGCGAGTGCAGGTGCACACGGTATCTGTGTATGTGCATGCATATATGCATGCATACAAGTGCACAGGAAACCTGGCTTGATTCCTACCCTGGCGTGTGCTCTGTGGGAAGGCTCTGGAATGAGGAGGATGGAGAGCCTTCTCACCATCCTGGTATACTGACTTAGCCAGTCCAGTAGAATGTGACCTAACTGATCACACCACAGCTGGGGTGAGTTTGGCTAACGCACTTAACCACCATGCATCTTCTTCTCTCTGGAAGTTTCCCTGCAAATTACCCCCAAAGGAGGAAGCACAGTGAGGACCACCCCAGAAAAAAGCCAGTGAGTTAGATATTTCTGTATCTTTAAGGTATCCTAGTGGATTTTCTATGCGGGGATGTGGCACCCATTCGCTGAAAACTCAGAGGTTTCTATAATGGGTACTTCCGAAATTTCTGTTCGAAGCTGTTTCCCTGATGGAGCAAATCTGAGATTACTAGTTTATCCCCCGATCATTCATCTGCAGGGCTGTCTGCTCAAAACACTCTCTAAGGTTATTTGTAGGGCTGTGGTGTGCTTAGTACCATACAGAGCCCTGTGCAGAAAGACCTAATTATGACTTTCTAGGAACTGACACTAATGGATTGCTGATTGATTGATGGGCTGCCTCGTGAAGATCCTGATAACCTGAGTGGTTTCTCTACAAATGGTGTTAGAAGGACGGTCATTATTTTCTATGAGATCATGGTTGTAAAGCTTGCAGTTTATAACTCAGTAGTACTCAGATGATCAATTAGCGAAAAAGAGCATGCAGTTCTGGCTCGGGACATAAAGTCATTCTGGTAATTGAAGAAGAGCAAGGGAACGTCCGTCTTCTTCTCCGCAAGGAAACAGTTCAGGATACAAGCTACGGCTGTAGGGTCTTGGAGTCTATCCGAGAAAGGTGCTGTGTAGATACTTTTATAACATGAGGACATTCCACCTGCACTAACAGGGACCTGCGATGTGTCTGTCTAGTGTGTGTTCTTGTGGAGAGGTGCTGGGCGGATGGGGAGAGGCAACACGTGGGACTTCCCTGAATGCCACACGCTGAAATGGCAGCTGCATATACATTGATACATTTCGCCCTCACAGGGTTGGTGAGGTGGACTTTACTGGAATGATTCTAAAGGAAATGAAGGCTAAGGGATGTGAAATTGAGTTGGCCAGCTATCGGCTCAGTGGGCAGCCAGGATCTGAGCTCAGATATCCCTGATGCCAAGGTCATCCGGTACCCTCCCCCAAGTCTGGATTCTCTCTCGGTAGGCTTATCTTCACTCATCACAGAGAGCAGGGGCACCTGGGTGGTTCAGGTGGTTAAGCGTCTGCCTTTAGCTCAGGTTATGGTCCCAGGGTCCTGGGATCGAGCCCCATATCAGGCTCATTGTTCAGTGGGAGACTGCTTCTCCCTTTCCTCCTCGCTTGTACTCTCTCTCGCTAGCTCTGTCATTATCCGTGTCTGTCTCAAATAAATAAAAAAATCTTAAAAAAAAAAAAAAAGTAAGAGCAGTGCCAATGGTATCATGCAAAAAGGGAAGAGCTTCCTTCAAGCTGTCCCAGCATTGGGGCCTTTGGGCTGTGTTCTTTCCAGGGCCTCTGCAGAAAGTACTGGGCCGTGAGGCAGAGGAGCCTTTCTCCACATCCCCCTCCACTGCTGTTACTGCCGCTTTGGCTCGCTGCTGCCTTCAGTCCCTCATTTCTGCTGTGCAGTCCAATATCAATAATGATAAATAATACATCATCACTCCATTTCCATGAGGCATTAGTCTCCCTCCTTCCTGGCAGTGGGGGACTGAGGTAGCATTGGTGCCCCTGTCACATGGGGATAGGGGAACAGAATCATCCCAGAGGAACAGGCTATAAGGGAGGCTGGTCCACTGCTGCCTGGGTCCAGCTTGAGGATCCTTGGAAGAATGTCTGTATTTTCTTTTCGTTAGCAGACAAAATACAAAAGCATATCACAACACAGCCTCTTCTTCTAACTATTGCTATTGTTGAGTTCTTTAACATTCTTTAGCATATTCATTCATTCATTCATTCATTCAGTGAATGCTCATTGAGTCTATTTATGCCTGAAACTGTGCTGGATTTTGGGACGTGAAGACAAGCCACAGTCCACACATTTTAAGGTCCGATAAATTCAGTGGGGTGACAGATGCTTTCTTAAGAAGCTGTAACAGAATTGTTTGGAAGAAGAGAATTCTAAAAGGAACACAGGATTCTATTCTAATCTGCGTGAAGTAGCAGAGAAGGCATCTGAGCGAATCCAGCAGAGGACATGTTCTGCGACTCGGCAGGTGAGGGAGAAGGGTCGGGGGCAGAGTGTCTGGAGCTGCGAGCGGCTTGGAAAATGCTGTGTGTCAAGTACCAGGTGGGAGTGGTTAGAAACCAGAAGCACAGACGCTGCTAACCAGCTGGAGATTTTTAACCCAAAGATGATAAAATGTTTTGAGCAAAACAGTGACAAGATCAGATTTCTGCAGATGGTTCTCCAGGAAGCGGGGTGAGGACACACTGGTGGCGGTCGAGGCTAGAGACAGAGAGTTGTGGTGGCTGCCACAGAGAAAACGGAGGGAAGAGAGGATAGGGTCTTGAATTACAGTAGCAGCAGAGGGAAACGGCCCATGGGCAGATGTTTAAAAGGCAGACTGAACATTTGGTGACTGTTTACAACAGAGGGAAATAGAGTGGAAGGAACACAGGTAATCCCAATTTACTGGCTGGAGCACTAGGAAGTAATTTTGTGGCAAAAACCGTGGCCACTCTTTTATCTAATAAACCTATAGGCTCATATATTACAAGTATAACACAAGGGTAGTATGGGAAAAAGAAAACACTTAAAAGTTTTGCACGGTGCACATTTGCTGAAGCAAAGTATATCATGCAAGGCCCTAGTTTTCACTGTAGTAAAAAAATACATTTTGGGCAGGGGGAATGCTGATACAAAATGAACATGCAATTAGTGAATTCAGTCTTCGATGGTATGTCAAATGACCCTTTTTGATTGTTCTTATTTTTAAATATAACTTTTAAATCAAAATTTTTTTTCATGCCAAGAACATAGTTTAACAAGACAAATAGCATTTTATCTTTTCATCATTCTCCGGGAATTGTCACTCTGTTATATTTTTTAGTATCTGAGCATTCTTCTCATTCTCTGAAAATTCTTATTTCTCACAGTATCCGTTTCAACAGTATCTCCTGCAAGATAATCTCTTCTGTAAGGACACCAATTATAGCTTATAGAATTCTGTGCTCTGAGTTCTCTGGGTTTCTTTGGGATTTCTCCTTGATTTTATTTGTCGCGGTCTCTCTCTCTCTTAGATTTAGTGCTATCTCATAACTCTCTAGCCATCCTTGCTCTCCACTTCTATTTACCAAGGAAGCACTCTGATTAAGTGTGCATGGGTGGGGCTTGCAACTGGGAAGGGACCTTGTTATGGGACTAAGACCACCAGCAGGTGCTCAGGATGGAGAAAGGCATGGGGGGGAGGGGCCTAAATATTCTTTACATGGTCTATCACTGTATCTTCTTTTGAGCATCACTCCTTGCCCTGGCCTTCCTGGGCATATGGAGCCCTACACCTGGAGGATCCCCAGGGTTCTGAGTGCTCAACTGGTTGTTCTTATCAGCATCTTCCTTAGGAGGCCCTTCTTAGATTTTGCCTTTCTCCATTTTGCTAAGTGAATTTCCACTCATTTGTCACCCAGAATTTGTTGGTCTGTTGTCTATTGTAATCTTTTCTCTGTTCTTAGTGCCCACATAGGTTTTTATTCTTTACAAACCCTTTGGTGGGACTTTGTTAGGTAGCAGAGATAAACCAGTGGGTTTAATCTCAGATAGGCAGAAACCCCAAGTTGATTCTAGATGGCTCCTTCACCAAGAAAATCAGTCCTGATGCCCTCAAGTTTCAACCACTTCCTACGGGCATGCTTTCACTAGATTTTTAACTATGTACTAGTATTAGACTGGAACAAGTGAGCTTTCCTGGCATTTCTCCGCAGAGAACCAGTGTAACTCTGTGGTCCAGTAAGGAAAGATCATTTGGCCAAAGCAGGAACTTGATTTAGCGCCTCTTTCCTTCTAGGGTAGATATACCTGCTTTCTTCTGCTGCCCCAAAACATTATGAAGACAGAACATGATATTGTGGGTGAATTATGCTTTGAGACCTTAGGAAGAATGGCCAATCATTGGATTCCAAGAATTCCTTTCTGCCAGGAGAGAGGAAGCCTCAGCTCCTTGAAAGAGGGTATTAAGATTCCTTACTCTTACTGCTTTAATAACGGATTAACATTAATTATTAAATTAAGTGTTATTTATAAAACATGCTTCTGCTTCATAATTTCTAATAGAGAGGGAAATCTAATTTTTAGCATTCAACTTGTTAACCAATTAAACTAAATTCTTAATAAAACATCTGTGGTTAAATATTTTAGTGACAAGTAAAACAGAGTCTTGTTCTAAAATATTTAGGTGAGCTGGAGCTATTCTTTGGTGATCATCAGTTATTTCTGTTAAAATTACATGAAGGATACATGAATGGAGCCACACTGTGTAGCCTGCCCTGGAACGGGGGTCCAACAGTGGTTGGAACTAAACTCCAAACTGTGTATTCATATACATATCAATACCTAAACACAGACTTCACCCCAATACCCCTATCTACTGAAGAAATTCAATGCTTTTTCCCAAGTACTCTTTCCCCTTGCCTAGCATCCAGATTAAAGCAGAATCAAGACTTGCTCTGCATAATACTTTGGTTTATGTGATATGCCGCCA
Organism: Martes martes; assembly: GCF_963455335.1. Classification (NCBI taxonomy): domain Eukaryota; kingdom Metazoa; phylum Chordata; class Mammalia; order Carnivora; family Mustelidae; genus Martes; species Martes martes. The sequence continues at coordinate 136,711,557 of NC_137889.1, forward strand.
TAACTATCATTTTAAAAGTCACCACTAAAGGCTCCATAAGAGCCAGGTGAGTTGAGCTTAAGAGCTTCTGTGAGCAGACGGTTCTCACATTCTGGGTGCAGGGTGCACTGTGTGGTGGGCTCCTAGGGGAAGTGCAGCTTTGGCAATGTCATTCCAGCAGTCTACACCCATTGTCCTTCCAACTGTGCATCTGACTCAAAGGTGGACAGACGTGGCATCTCCTAAGACTGTCTACAGTCTCAGAGAATGTGGCAGTGGGGAGAGCTGGGGCTCTCTAGTTCCTTGCTAACTGGCTTAGTGGTGTTGGAAGGGGAAGGGTAGTAAGAAGAGCTGGTAATTGAGAATGCAAGATCTTGATTGAGACTTTCCCAGTGGGACTCGGAAGGGTGCCAAGAGGGAGTCTGACTTTAACCATAGAGTCATGGAACTGGAAAGGATTTTAGAAATCATCTGCTAGGAATGTCTGGGTAGCTCAGTTGGTTAAGCATTCAACTTTTGGTTTTGGCTCAGGTCATGATCTCATGGGCTGTAGGATCTAACTCCATGGCCAGGTCTGCACTCAGTGGGGAGTCTGCTTGAGGATTCTGTCTGCCCCTCCCCCTACTCACACACTTCTCTCTCTCTCTCTCAAATAAATAAATCTTATTTTAGAGAGAGTGTGAGAGAAAGAGATCACAAGCAGGGGGGATGGGTAGAGGGAGAAGCAGACTCCCCGCTGAGCAGGGAGCCTGATGTGGGGCTGGATCCCAGGACCCTGGGACCATGACCTGAGCTGAATGCAGCCGCTTAACTGACTGATGGCTCTCACACAGGTGCCCTAAAATAAACAAATCTTGAAAAAAAAAAAAAAGGAAAGAAATCATCTGCTAACACAAGTGCCTTATTTGACAAGTGAAGAAATGGAGTGCAGAGAGAGGCTAAGTGACTTGCCCAGAGTCACATAGCTAATTGGAGGCCAAATGAAGACTAAGACCCAAATTTCCTGGCTCAAGCTAGTGGTATTTCCCTTATATCATCTTACCTCAAGTGCCTCCAGTAATGTCCTGCCAGTTGCATTTTATTCCCTGTACCACTGAATATCATTTCTGAAATATTTTAGCTTACAGTACCCTGAGACTGAATTTCCAGAACCAATTCTTATGTCATTCAAAAGGCATTTTCAGCCGTTTCTGCTTTCTTAATCTTTGAATAATGGAATTTCCTCATGATGCGCTTTAGAATTGAAATGCAAAGAGAAATGTTATCTCATTGCCCTCCGTGCTTCTCAGATATTGAAAAAGTGCTGACCTGTCAATTGTGTTTCCTGCCATCAGCTGCCACCCCCTGCTGGGATCCATGTTCAGCATGACAATGTCTGGCAAAAGGCAGGTCTGATCAACAGTCCTTTCCCCAGCCCACTCTCACAGCTGCTGAGCCAAGATGCTTACCCAGAGCCAGACAGCCCTGGGAGAAATTCATCAAATTGGAGATGGAGTTACTTTGTTTCAGGAAGACAGGTTTCTTCCCTGTGTGGATGGTGTGTGTCACCCTCTGGCTGAGTGCTCCAAAGGGCAATATATCTGTGGTCTAAATTGATTCATTCTCTCCCAGGCTGTTTGCAAATCTACAGGTCTGCAGTACTTCCTGTCAGAGGCATCAGAGGCACAAGACAGGAAAACCCTGGCAGCCTGGTCCTGAGTGGGCTTTCTTGAATTAGCAAACGTTTTTAATCAAGGAGAAATGTGGGTTTTTTGTTTGTTTGTTTTTTTAAACAAAAAAAAAAATTAAAGATTTTATTTATTTATTTGAGAGGGAGTGAGAGAGAAAGAATGACCAGGGAGAGCAGCAGAGGGAGAGGGGGAAGAAGGCCATTTGCTGAGCAGGGAGCCCAACATGGGGCTGGATCCCAGGATGAGCTGAAGGCAGATGCTTAACCAAATGAGCCACTCAGGCGCCCCAAGGAGAAATGTTATCCTGGAAAATCTGGTGGCTTGTGGTTGGACAGTCGCCATTTGGGTCACTTGATGATCAAGGCATGTGCTTAATGGCAACAGTCTTTCCTCTCCAGAACAACTGTGTCTCTGCCAAAGCTGTCACTGAGCTGGTGAGCTGCGAGGCTTAGGATCAAGGGGGTGAGGTGGTTCCGGGGGTCTTGCACGTGATGAGACAAGGCGATGATCGTGGGGAGCCGTCTCATAATCTGCAAATGCTTTATTCTGTACAGAAGCAGTCCACCTGTGGCTTAACTGTGTCCTGCAGGAGAGATGACAGTGGGGTCTAGGCTCCTAAATGGTTGGTGGATCCTGCTGTCTGCCACAGTGGAATAGCCCCATAAATCAAAGCAATCATCTTTCCGGGGCTAATGTGACTCTTATGGGCACCAAGGGAGATCGTTTTCATTGCTGATTCCAGCCAGCATATTTATCCAGAGTCAAGAGTAGCTACTGTGCCATTTCAGGCTTTGATGCAAGTCCCAAAAGCAGACGTGGCTACTCACTCTTGTCCTCTCTCATAAACAATGGAAGACTTCAGTCAGATGTGTTTATTTCTAGATGCAACAGTATATTTTGCACTTACAGAAAACCTGGAAATTGCTGCTTTGCAAATATAGCAGAACATAGCTGCACATTTGAGACAGAAACGGGATGCTCACGCCAACCCTCCCTTTTTTCTCTCCGTTGTCTAGACTCAAGAGGTTCAAAACTGGGTGCCCTGGAAAGGTCCTGAACGTATAGTCCGTCTCGTTTTCATGTTCAGGCTGTGGTCAGAGCAAGGTTGGGGCATTTAAAACTTCGCAAGTCCTGAGTTAAAACTGTCCTGAGTGCTTCACCAACTGTTCCCTAAATAGTAAACAAAGAACTTAAAAAAAAATGAGTGAATGTCACCTCTGGCCTAATTTTAAGAGAATGTGTCTTTAGGAACGAAGAATCCTCAGAGAGGCTTATACTGAGTCCCTCAAATCAGAGAAAGCACATCATTCCAGAGACCATACACGAGTCTCTGAATGAACTTTTTGGAAGTTTTTCCTGTAATTAGGGTGGAGAATGCATCTCTGGAGAGCTCCCTGGGATTGCAGTGGGAGCTGTTGGAGGCTTTTTATTTTTTATTTTTTTTTCTATAAATGGCTTTTTTTTCCTGGGCTGCAGTTTTAGCTGTGCTTTAGCAATTATTTTTGTCTCATGAATACATTTTGAAGACTATGAGCTTTTTTCCCCCCCAAAAAAGGCTGACCTATCTACAGGTTCTTTCAAAAGAGACCACAGTTTAGTAACCGTCTGAGCTAAGCATGTGGTCTATCCAGTAAAGAAAATCAGGATGTTCAGAAACTAATTCTTTTTTTTTTTTTTTTAAGATTTTATTTATTTGACCTTATTTGACCAACAGAGATCACAAGTAGGCAGAAAGGCAGGCAGGGGGCAGTGGGGAAGCAGGTTCCCCGCTGAGCAGAGAGCCCAACCTGGGGCTCAATCCCAGGACCCCGGGATCATGACCTGAGCTGAAGGCAGAGGCTTTAACCCACTGAGCCACCCAGGCGCCCCAGAATCTAATTCTTTTGCAGTCTCATAGTCTCAAAGGATTCTTCCTGACTGTTTCTACTGAAGAGTCCTGGACAGTCTGTCCCACATGTACCCACCCCTTGGCTCCCCATCCCACTGCTGGATGTATAATGGACATGAAAGGGAACCTATTCTATCATTTTTTTGAAAAACTATTTTTATTAATATATAATGTATTATTTGCCCCAGGGGTACATATCTGTGAATCATCAGGCTTACACATTTCACAGCACTCACGCTATTCTATGATTCTTAACTGCGTCACCCATTCTGATAATAAAGAGGACAGAGAAGGAGAGGAAGGTAGAGAAACTGGTAAAGAGATTGTCTGAGGAGAGAATATGGTCCTGCTGAATCCCGCCCCTTCAGCAAAAGGGGTCGGGAAGGGCTACCTCCCACACCCAAGCCCAGTGAGGGGTTACTCTAAGGGCACCCTAGAGGGGATTCTGAAATATGTTTTTGGAGGTGGGACTCAGAGAGAGCTGATTTCAGCCTTCGAAAACCTGACGTGGACTGTGGACTCAGGTCTCTCTCCTTCCCGGAGGGTAGAAAGAGGAGGCAGATGCCATGTATGAGGTCAGAGGCCAGACACAGCTGCTGGTCTAGAGAGGACTGTCAGGACAGGTGATGTGTGAGGTGTGGAGGCCAAGAAAATTAAGGCCATCCCACCTCAAGTTTAGCTGATGTGGGAAACAGAGGCAGAAGAAAATCATTAAAATTCCTTACCTACTGACAAGCCCTTGAAACAGACAGAGTGGCTCTCCCCTGGGGACTTAACTGCCCTCACCTTGAGGTTTTGCTAAGGACAATCCTAGCCTGACCGATGCCCTACCCCAACAGGTCCGACCAGGATCCTGTAAGTCTACTTGAACAATTCCTTTCTCTCTAAACCTCCAAGATAGTGCCGAGAATCATTCCCAAGCATATGGCCCACTGATATACATCTAAAGGGTCTCACAAGAAGATTTTTATTATTGGTAATAAACAACCTTTCTCCCAACAATAGCTAGCCCCTCAAGGTTCTGGAGACCTTGATTCCAAAAATCCTTGGAGACTTACATCATCCATAATCCCCTTTGTCCTCACCCACCGCGGAGTCCACCCCTACTCTGCCTTTAAAAACTCTGACTGTAGGGATGCCTGGGTGGCTCAGTTGGTTAAAGCGGCTGCCTTCGGCTCAGGTCATGATCCTAGCATCCTGGGATGGAGTCCCACATCGGGCTCCTTGCTCGGCAGGGAGCCTGCTTCTCCCTCTGCCTCTGCCTGCTACTCTGTCTGCCTGTGCTCGCTCGCTCTCTCTCCCCCCCTTCTCTCTGACAAATAAATAAATAATATCTTTTAAAAAAATAAAAAATAAAATAAAAACTCTGACTGTAATCTGGTTCAGGGTCCAAGTCCCTACTCTGCTTTGTTGGGTATACTTGGGTCCAAGCTTAAGCTTGTCAAATAAACCCTCGTGTGATTGCATCGGTGCTTGGCTCCTTGGTGGTCTCTCAGACACGAAAACTCGGGCATAAAAGAGGGTCCAGAGCTGGACTGGGCTCAGCTTGGGCCCTATCCAGAAGGACCAAGAGGGTAAGGGCACTTCGACAGACAGAAGGTGCAAATGGACTGTGGATGCGCTGGGGCGGCAGGGGGACCTCCGAGAAAGCGAGAGATCCACCTGTCCTGAGGCATGGAAATTACAGGGAAAAGGGCCCTGCTAGGTAACTGCCAGTTACATAGAAGTGAGCAGAAAATTCCTAGGCCTGCTGGAATTTTCACCCAGGGGAGGAGGCCATTATACCCACTCAGTACATTTAAAGCAGCAGTGAGGCAAAAATAAAGGTGCATTTTAAACACATCACACATCATGTTTGCTGAATACATAGGATGTACCATGCTTCCCTCAAGGATCAGAGTCGATAGAAAGTTAGCGAAAGAAGTCTCCTGGAGGAATCCCACACTGCATTTCATTTCAGCCAGCCAAGTACATAATAATTCACGTGTACTGCTTAACTTCTGTGCAATCTGAAGACCAGGTCTCCCAGCCACACACATTCTGGCATGTTCCCAGGAAGGTACAGGGGCAGCTTGGAGGTGTCTTGATTTGACCCATTTTCATGTCTCTTTCCAGCTTCTGGCTCCCTCTACCCCTCCTGTCCTCCACTCTTCACCCTCTGGACTGAATGCTGCCTTCTTCTAGGAGTGGCAAGTGGGTGTGACCGAGAGACAGTGCTAGAGAGCTGTGCAGTGCAGTGACTCGATAAAGCAAACAGGCAGCTTCCTTGAAAAATAAAGGGAAGGTTTCAGACCCTCCTGAGCAGATGCGGAGTAGCACTGAATGTTTCTGGGGAGTGGTGATAGAGTCTTCTCTTGTATCTTTCTCTAGCTCCTGTCTGGAGTCTGCAAATACACACAGACTATTTGTTTAGCTGTGTGTGTTTTTTTTTTCCCCTTAGGAACTTTTTTCCCTTGCTGAAGCAAATCCAAAAACCTGCAGACTGGGCCTGGGGAGACAGAAGGCAATGTCTGTTTGGGGTGCAATTGGGACGCATGCAGGTAAAGACCGGTGAGGGACACCTGAGCATCCAGGCGCACAACCCCCTGTGCTAATGCAGGAGAAGCAGCGTGCGATTTGAGACTGCCACGTGAGGCTGTTAAAAGGCGGAATGCCAGAAACATTCTAGATAATGCCTACGAGCTCATCTTCCTCCCAAATGTCAGACTTGCAAGAAGTCTGGATTTTCTTTGCTGTGTAAATGCTTTTCTTTTTTCCCTTTCCTGAGAGCTGGAGATGATCCTTTAATGCCAGATTTTTCCATCTTCACTCTACAGGCAATCTGTTCTACACACCCCCCTTGAGTGCTGAAATGACTTTTATGTGCATCTGATCGACCACACACCAACACCATTTGCCAGACAGGAGGAGCAGAGGTAGGGCTGAGCACACGAGGAGGGTTAATCTCTCTGTGTCTCCATTTCTGCGTCCGTAAAACGACAATGAAAGTAAAATTTCCCTCATAAGGCTTAAAAGGATATTGTGCACAGGCGGTGTGGTGTATTTGATAGCTACGGTTATTTCCTCATTATCTAGTAATTTCCTGGGTCTGCGGAGATGTGAGGTGGGAAAGGATAACGTGAACCAGAGTTAGGTCCAAGCTCTCCTCGGTTATTTATTTGTGATTTGCAGCAATATTGTGAGCCAGCAACACTTAAATCTCCGACCGAGTTCTTTTTAGATAGCATTAGACCTGGTTCTAACAGCACTGATGAGAATTTGAATCTTTTCACCCATTTATTTGCACATCTGTGTCTGTTCATTTGTGGATCAGTTATCTGAGTTAGGGCACCCAGCAATTTACAAACTTGTGTACAGCAAAGGACTCCCCTGAAGGAATTTATGGCCATTTGGTTAGTGATATAAGCAACTGATACCTTGTCAGAATGACCAGGTTTGGAATATTCTGTTAGATCCCAATAAATAAAACTAACCAGAAAAGGGCTAGGAAAAACAGTTTGAGAATAACCTCAGTTCCTATACTAAGAAACTGTTCTCTCTAGCCATATTCCTGTGTACCACCAGGCTTGCGGTCACAGAGGCGCTCTCTGGATTCCTGTTTCCTCAAATCTGCCAGTATCTTCCTCTACAGTGACCTGGCAGTTTTCCCTCTCTTGGTCAGGAGCCCCCTGCTTCGGGATTAGATTGGACACATCTACTGAGTGCCTGCCATGGGCTCAACACTCTGAGTCTGTTTTAGGCAAAAAACAGTTTCGAGATTACGAATTACATGGGTGCAGACCGGGATCCTGTGTTTCAGGTTTTGGATGTATTTTAGCCCACAAGTTATACCTTTCCATTTGTCATCTGGGAGTCATGGAGATGTATGAAGCATGTATCCACTTTCAAGAATAAGGAATCTCACAGATGACATATTTTCTCTTGAAAATGAAATAATATTTTATGGCAAGGAAGACGATTCATTTTTGATTGGGTTCTTACGGGCTTGAGAACAGCTATGCCTTCAGTGTTTTCAAACTGCTAGCAAAAGGTCTATCGGGCCTTCCAATATACTTCACAGAGACAATGAGCGGTGAAATGTCTAATGGTAAGCAAAGACGTCAATAAATGGAAAAATTACGGGATGATCTTGTACCTTTGAAAAGGGAACTTATCATTTGACCTGTGTCAGCCACTTAACTCTTCTGGGTCATGACTCTCTCAAGTTAAAAATTAGAAGTTTATCAGGGTTAAGATTCAATTACTTTTAAGGTTCTTCTCTCCTGAAAATGACTAGGATTCTAGGTCTGTGCTCTTTGGTAGGGTAGCCATTAGCACCTGAAATGCAGCTAGTTCAAACGGAGATGTTCTATAAATGTAAAACACACACCAGGTTTTGAGGGGTTAATACAAAAGAAAGAATGCAAAATATTTTGAGTATATTGGGTTAAATAAAATAGATCATTATAATGAACTGAACCTATGTTTTTTACTGTGACTATAGAAAATCTGAAATTCCATATGTGACTTACATTATATTAATACTGGACAGCACTGCCCTAGACCTTCAAAATAAAGGGAGTGGAATTTGTCTCTAAGGACTCTGAATTTTTTTTTTAATTTTATTTATTTATTTGACAGACAGAGATCATAAGTATGCAGAGAGGCAGGCAGAGAGAGGAAGGGAAGCAGGTTCTCCACTGAGCAGAGAGCCCGATGCCGGGCTGGATCCCAGGACCTTGGGATCATGACCTGAGCCAAAGGCAGAGGCTTTAACTCACTGAGCCACCCAGGCGACCCAGGACTTCGAATGTTTAAAGGTCATTTTTTCAATGTTGAGGTCATTATGCTTCTAAAAGTCAAGTTTTCAAAGTCAAAATTCTTATCCACTCAAGACTAATAAACTGTGTGGGGGCATATTTGCTACCAAGTTCCTCTTGAAGGTACTGTCTGCTGAGGACCTCTGCAAGTTCTACAGTTATAACACTCCACATTCAATCACTATGGTAATGTCTCAACTATCCCATAAGAGATTATCAGGAAATACACCAAAATGTTAAGTTTGATTATTTCCAGGTGGGGTACTGAGTGATTTTTTGCATTCATTTTTTATTTTTTTCTTCATGTTTCAATCTTTCAACAGCAAGGTCCATTAATTTCTTCATCAGAAAAAAGGCTTATCTTTACATTTCAGTCTAAATGATTTTACGAATTCTACAAATACCACAAATACGTAAAAAAGAATTTTAAGGCAATATTCCCAGTGGCTTTAATCCGCTCCTCTCCATTTCCAAATTTTCTGTAGTGAATAGGTTACTTCTATAAAGAGAAACAATACACCTTATTTTCACATCTTGATATCCATCCACCTTTTAAACCTTAAACCAAAGTTACTTTGCATGCTAGTTTTCTTAAAACTCCTGAAGCTATTCTCTCTCCTCTATAAGACTTAAGAGCAGATCCTTTAGGTGTGAGCTTCCATCTTGATGCTAACCCAGCTCTCTAATATTTCTATAACTACAATCAATTAGAATAGGTGTTAGAATATATGCGGAGGATGGGGAAGAAATCCAGAAGATACTTGAATATGCCGCCACGTAAGGGTGTTTAGGTTGGACCTTAAAAACACCCACCTGAAGGAATGCCATTTACATCTGAGTCCGGGGGCAACAGGGGAGAGAACCCTCCAGCATGTAGCCGGGACCAGCTCGTACAGCCATGTGCACGCTCTCTCTCAAGCACACACACACACACACACACACACACACACACACACACACAGTCATTCAGACACAGAGTGAGCAGGGTAGTGCCCTAGACCAATCCTGCATGCCCTGCGGTTGCTTTTTTCACTTGCCCTTCCCCGGACTAGAACAGCGCCCTACCCGCCTCGGGTACCACGGGGTAGGACAAGCTGTCATGTGCGAGCAGGTAAGACGCACAGCCAGATGGGCCGTCCGCCCGTGGAAAGCGATGGGCTTCTAAAGGTCTGTCGGATACGACTGTTCAGCCTGGCAACATTGCACACTCAGTCTACTTGTTTTCTTCTTGAGGAAAAGTAGTCTTTTTCTAACTCCCATGTGGTGACAACCCTGTGGACTATGGAACTTCTAAGCAGAGCAGAACTTACTGTTAGTGGTAAAGATGACTTCTCCTTCCTGCGGGGTGGGATCTGTATCCGGGACCACCTGCAAGGCTCCCACCGTCCGGACGGCAGGGTCCAGGGTGACTGAACTTTCATTCACAGTGGTGTCGCTCGCGCCTGTGATCTGGTTGGTGGGTGGGCCTCCCAGAGATCCTTCGAAGTCGGTGGGCAAGTCATCTATGCAGTCGGCATTGGGCTAATATGAACAGAAAAGGATCTGCCCTTAGTGTTGGTCATCAAGTTAGAGATGACATGTTCACAGCCTAAGTCTTTTGTCTCAATGGAAAACCAAGTTCTTTACGGTTCTCCTCCTGAATCGCTTAAAAAAAATTTCAATTATAGTTTCCCTAATTAACATGAAAACCACTTTTAAAATTTCCTTTCCAAGGGTTCCACTAAGATTTAGAGAGAACATTTTAATTCCAGGAGAAGCAATATTCATATATTAATATAATGGAGGGGGACATGGCATTTATTTATAATGATAGCCCTTCCTTACATATAGTGTGTATTCCTCATATAGGATGTAGCTGAGAGCTGATAATTACCCCCAAAGACCCACGCATTGTTTGCAAATGCACTGATGACGGGAGAGTAGAGAAGGGGCACAGAATCTGACTCATGGTGAACTGTTTAGTAGAGAGACACACAAAGCCACAGGGTGAGGCTATTTTTGTTGTGGTGGTTAAACATGAGCCAAAAGCCAGCTGTAAAAAATAACCTATTTACTTAACATGCAAACTGATCATACGTTTGTCAAATCCTCTAAGTGAAAACTTTACTATCCTAAAACCAGGGTGATGCCATCTAGTTTAATGATCCACTCATGCAAGACTTCCTCTCCCTCCAGGTCCTCATCCTCAGATCTCTGACAGCCTCACTTGAAGAACAAAAAAATGGGGAGCCTTGCTTTGCAAGGCAACCTGTGTTGGCTAGCCTTGTTAGACTATTCTACCACGGGGCAAAATCTTACCTGTTGCAAGTTTTTCTCTTTGGTCTTAGTTCTGTTATTTGAAATAGTATTGAATATATTTATATGTCTTCCACAAACAATTTTTAAGATGATTTTCAGTTGTTATGCCTCTTTCTAACCTCCAAAATGATTTTAAAAAGATGGTGTTGCAGAGATACAGTGTTGAGATATATTAAGAATAGCTATGAATTAAATTTGGTTTTGCACTCATAATGGATGCAGATCAGGACAGGCAAGATTAGGTGAGGAAAATTCTAGATTGGCACCGATTGAATTAACATCACAATTACTACACTGTGTGTGAAGTTCACCCGAAGGGAAAATCTATAACCCATGGACTCACTGGGAGCAGAAAGCAAGGAACCTAAAGTGGGGGACTCTTGTTTTAACTTTCTACTTTTACACCAGTCTCCCAAGCTGCACACCTGTGTTTCCAATAGTCAGCTGGAAATTTCCATCAACCTCATAAAAAACTCAAATTCAGCTCATTTCACCTTCTTCATCTCTATGGGAAGTGAGCCAATTCATTGAAACTCAAGTTATCAAAAGTCAGTTCATTGAATGACCAACCCACCATGTTTACTAAACTTAGAGATCATAATACCGGGCATGAGCAGGTATGTTATGAATTTTCTCTCTCCATTTCCAGCCTCCCTATTTCCTTACAGTTTCTTCCCTGGTATATTCCATTCTATACTTTCTCACCAGAGCACTCTTTAAATGTTTTTGTTTTTTTTTTTAAGATTTTATTTATTTATTTGACAGAGATCACAAGTAGGCAGAGAGGCAGGCAGAGGGAGAGAAGGAAGCAGGCTCCCTACTGAGCAGAGAGCCCGATGCGGGACTTGATCCCAGGACCCTGGGATCACGACCTGAGCCGAAGGCAGAGGTTTTAACCCACTGAGCCACCTAAGCACCCAGAGCACTCTTTAAAAGACAAACAAACAGGGGTGCCTGGATGGCTCAGTGGGTTAAGCCTCTGCCTTCAGCTCAGGTCATGATCCCAGGGTTCTGGGATCTAGCCCTGCATTGGGCTCTCTGCTCAGCGGGGAGCCTGCATCCCTTCTCTCTCTCTGCCTGTCTTTCTGCCTACTTGTGATCTCTGTCAAATAAATAAAATCTTTTTTTAAAAAGATTTTATTTATTTATTTGAGAGACGGAGATAAATAAATAAATAAAAATCCCCAAATAAATAAGATCTTAAAAAAAAAAAAGACAAATAAACAAACAAAAAATGGGGCACCTGAGTGGCTCAGTTGCTTAAGCATCTGCCTTTGGCTCAGGTCATGATCCTGGAGTCCCAGGATCAAGTCCCAAGATCAAGTCCTGTGTGGGCCTCCCTGCTCAGTGGGGAGTCTGCTTCTCCCTCTGACCACCCCCCCCCCATGCTTTCTCTCTCTCACTTTCTCAAATAAATAAAGAAAATCTTTTTTTAAAAAAAAGGTATGATTCTTCTTTTCTCTTAAAGAATGAATTATAAGGTCCTTAGTGCAGCAAAAGAGTCTCTACACCCTTACTCCAGCCTGCTTTTCTGACCTCCCCTCAGCCTTTGGAAACACAGACCATATATTCACTATCTCAGGGCTTTAGCTAATGCTGTTCCTCTGCTCAGCCCCCATCACCCCACCCCCTTTCCTTTCCCTAGGTCTCCAACTAACTGTGGTGAATTCCTAACCATCCTTCAATTCCCAGGCCAAATGGCATCTTTTCTAAGTGGCATTCCCTCCCAGATAGCATCCTCCATACTGTGACACTTTGTAGGCATTTATAGTTTATTTGTAACTGTGCTTGTCTTTGTCTCTCTACTAGTCCACAAGTTTCTTTTCTGCCCAGTTTTATTCAGATATAATTGACATGTAACACTGTGGTAGCTTAGACAACAGGATGATTTGATACACACATATACACTGGAAAATGATTAACACATAGGTTTAGTCAATATCCATTATCCCATATAGTTACACGTTTTTTCTTGTAATGAGAACTTTTAAGATCTACGCTCTTAGCAACTTTCAAATATACAATACAAGATTGTTACCATGCTGCACCTTACACCCCAGGATTTATTTATCTTATAACTTGATCACCTTCACCCACTCCGCCCCCACCACAACCTCCGGCCTCTGGCAACTACCAGTCTGTTCTCTGTTTCTATGAGCTCAGTTTTTAGATCCCACACATAAATGGGACATAAGCTTTTTAGAGTGAAGCCACTATATCATGATGATCTTAAATTCCAAGCCCTCATATAGTGTCTGACAATTATTAGGTGCTCAGCAAATGTCCATTTGAGTATTTTATCAGAGTCTCAGTTTACTACTATTAGAAGCTGGGAGTGTTAGTATCTGTCCTAGATCAACGAAGTGAAGATTTGAGAAAATGCTTTTAAAAACGGTCAGGTTCTGTGCAGAGGTAGGGTATGCTGTTCAAGGGTAGCAGAATGTGTCACCCCAAATATACTGTTGGAAAAAGATTATTTTGAGTTAAACACAGTCGAGAAGAAGCAGATAAAGAAATGGTCTCTGTCCTCCCATCTGCCTAAAAGCAGGACACAAATTTGTAAAGGTGGCTTCCCTCCTTGTACCAGGAAGAGAAGAACATTCTTATTACCAAAGTCTGGGAGTTGATGTCAAATGGGTCTGTAATAACATACCTCATTACCACGCCCTTATCTGCCATTAGTTTCCCTCATATATGTACTTCCTCAGAATCTGCTGCCCTGGAAGCTCACGGTACTTTTCCTTTGTCTTGTCACTTCTCTAAAAATTTGTTCTTTCATGAAGATGCTCTCCATGTCCAAGTTCTGACCGCCTCTCTGATTTACTCGTCCCTACACACTCCTATATGCATGGACAATGCACATGTGAGTAAATAAATGTCTGGTTGTTTTTGTCTTGAAAATCTTATTTATTTGTTTATTTATTACTTTTTTGTTTGTTTGTTTATATGACAGAGAGAGAGAGAGAGCACAAGCAGGGGGAGCAGCAGGCAGAGGGAGAGGGAGAAGCAGGCTCCTTGTGGAGGAAGGAGCCCAATGTGGGACTCGATCCCAGGACCCTAAGATTATGACCTGAGCTGAAGGCAGATGCTTAATCTACTGGGCCACCCAGGGGCCTCTTCTTGTGGTAATCTTTTTCTAGTCTCATTTACAGGACCCCAGCAGGAGAACCTCGGAGGGTAGAAGGAAAAAACCATGTTTTTTTCTTCCCCTACAGTATATAAAAACCCTTAAAAGCAAAACTGATTGAGTGTGGGGTGTCAAGGAAGAAAAAATTTCATGATAAGAATACTGTGCTGGTCGGTCTTTCATCCAGAGCATCTGGATACAGTTGTAGATGTGGTAACAACTGACATATTTTTCAAAATGTTGACTTCTCTTGTTGATATCGTTCATTTGTTTTATCTCTTTTCTTTTAAAAAAAAGTTATTAATTTTGATGTAGAGTGTTCTCTTTTACTTTGTGGACTAGTAGGAACAGTATTATATCCTTAACAAAAGGGGAAAAGAGAAAGAGCTAATTAGCTCAGTGAGACTGTTAATAGTGGCACATGTGAATAATTTGGCTTAGGTATAATATTTAATAGACCACAATTTACAGAAACTCACAGTTTATGTCCACCCTAAGTAGTTCATCAAATAGATATTTTGAAAAGAAACCCAATTTATAGACCTCTAAGAGAAATTACAGTCATATGTTTAGCAGAGATGTCAAATACCATCTGCGAGTGAATATGGTATAGGTCTTCAGATGCAGGTGAGCATGAGGAAACTCCTCAAATAAATCTCTAAACAGTCAGGAACTTGGGAATACCCCAGCTACATGGAATTTCTATTTAATAACTATTATCCTATTCATGTCAGGACAAGAGTGATTGGGGAAGGTTTTTGCTGGGATACGAATGGCCTGGGTGTCACAGTACCTTGTAGGAGGACTCACTGAGACCTCTGTTCTGTCGTCTACAAAGACATACCTAGACCTGACAGGAGAGAAAGGAACATGAAGCACTGTTGTGTAGATAAAGGGGTGAAAACACTTCAGACAAGAAAGGGCCCCCTGGGGGCGCCTGGGTGGCTCAGTGGGTTAAGCCTCTGCCTTTGGCTCAGGTCATGATTTCAGGGTCCTGGGATTGAGCCCTGCACTGGGCTCTCTGCTCAGCAGGGAGGCTGCTCTCTGCCTACTTGTGATCTCTGTCTAATAAATAAATTAAATCTTAAAAAGAAAAAAGAAAAGAAAGGGCCCTCTACCCCTTTACAGTCAGTATTTTATTTCTCTCTCTCTCTCTTAAAGGTTTATTTATTTATTTGAGAGAGAGAGAGATTGTGCAAGCAAGGGAGAGGCAGAAAGAGAGGGAGAATCCCAAGCAGAACTCACGATGCAGGGCTCGATCTCACAACCCTGAGATCATGACCTGAGCTGAAATCAAGAGTAGGATGCGTAACTCACTGTGCCACCCAGGTGCCCCAGTATTTTGTTTCTCTAGGCAAAATGTAATAAAGACAGATACCCACTGTAACGGGAACTTCATAATTGGCAAGCTTTCGTTCTTTAGCTCATTTGAGAGATATCCACTTACAAAATGAAAATGTCCCCAGGTTCCAGCTTTCAATTTACATGGATTTGCCTTATAGCACAGGTGCGTACAAGGATACTCAGTTAAAGACAACCAAAACCAAAAACGATCCCAAAAAACCCCTTACCACCTGTAACTGGACAACTCAGTTGACCAAGATGACCACTGAGGCGTTGGTGAGCAGGCACTGTTCAAAGGAGGACCAGACTGAATTTCATAAATATGATTCTGTGACCAACAGCCTTCAGACTCTGAAGGGCAATGAGACCTCAAGACATGTATTGATCAACTTGGCACATGAAAGGGCTACAGAGATAAGAACCAACAGGCACTAACTGTTAGAGATTGACAAGCTCTTGTCAATTTTCCTGAAGAATGGAATGAATATAAGCAATTTAGAAAACTTATGAAACAGTCTCAGTAAGCAGCATACAAAGGGTTTCAGTTAGCTATAGGAAGTATTTACTAATTGAGAAGGCTGTGAGCTTGTCCAGTGACAGGGGAAGTTAAACGAATGCAATAAAACATCATCTTTTTGGAGTTTAAGCATGGTGCTGCTACCCAGGGGCGAAGTATGGAGTGGAACAACATCCCAAATTCCTCCCAGATCCTGACTTCAGTGTCATCCTCTAGGAAAAAAACAGAAAAGTCTTAGAGAGGCGAGAGAGTAGCCAGATGCCTTGGTCCTTCCTGAGAAGTAGCTCACAGGCTTTCTTCTTCCCAGAGTATGTTCTGTTCTCTGGGTCGAGCTCAGATACATGTCATGTTCCTGTCCAGCTCCTTGGTAAAATCCAAAAGATGCTACCCATGTTTATTTTTCTTGAAGTCCAGTGTGCTAAGTAAAATCCCATCCTCCATACTTGGTCAGCATGGAACCATGAACAACAACAACAAAAAACAAACTCCTAAAAGCGAAAATGTTATTAATTTTGGAAATAAGCCCAAAGGCCACTGAATACGTCTATTTTAAAAACAGTATCTGTATTCTCCTTCTCAAGTACCTTCTGGAGAAGTCCTACCACCTCTGGCAAAGTCTGAAGTCAAACGCTATTTAGTACAAAACTTAACTACCAGGAGTGGTTTGGTTTCATCGTCCCGACCAAGACGCACTGGGATTGACATTCAGGAGCTTCGAGAATATCCTGAGGAATAGGAACTGGGTCAGATAATGTGACTCTCTACCTTTCATTGTTAAGTATTCTACAGATGTTGGAGACTAAAGACACACACACACATGCAAGCACACACGTATATACATTTCCCGGCTCCCCCGTATGACTCTGCTGCAGCCAGCAAGGTGAGAAGTGCAAACCCTGAGTTCAATTTTCTAAGCTCCCAATGTCTGGTAGAGAGGTTGGGTGCTTGGTAATACTTCACGTCCGCTGTAATTGACTTTCACCTTGAACGCATTATGCATTTACAACTCTGGTCTGAAAATTTAATGCATTGGCTTTCCAAATCTAGCTCAAAGCCACAGTCACATGAGTTGATTTGCGTTTGGTGTACCAGCCATGAAAAACAGCACACAGCTGGCATGGACGCAGCTGCTACTGGGTAGAAAATTCAGCCAATGCCTGACCTCCGAGTCTTTAGGTGTGCCCTCTCCAACAGAGCCACTCTGATAGTCCTAGGATAATTAGCCCTTTGGCATTAAAGGGATCCTTTGATATCTGATCCTTTCTTCTTCAGTGCTATCTTGGGACCCTTAACATTCTCTTTATTCTCTGCCATTAGTGGTGAGAAGTGACAAGAGAGAGGCTGCAGCAGAGCAGAGGGGATGGGGAGGAGGTTGGCCTCTGTATCCTGTTTGTCTAGCTGCTTTTAGACAGTGCCAGTGTGTTTTTCACATCTCTGCGCAGCCCTTGGATTTGGTGGCCTGGCTTGCTTCCTGCCCTCACCGCAGCAGCTGGTGTCTCACCAGCCACCAGCTGTGGCTTTGCTTGAATACGGTCCTGGGAAAGTCCTTCCCCGGAGCAGCGAGCCAGCCAGCTGGTGGGGTTCTCCTTGCGCTGGGGGAGAGACTACATTTTATAAACACATAACTGAGGGCACAAATGGGACGGCAGTGCTAGAATAAAGGGGTGCTGGCTCTGCCTTCCTGTTCACTCAAGGTCTCTGCAGAGACCTGAGTTGAGCAGAGGCTCTGGGCCAGGTTCCCAGTGGCTGGCTTTCCCTCCCCTCGTTCAGAAGAGTTCCTTTCCCAGGAAAGGTAGGCACTTCAGACTTTTCCAGAGAAGGGCAGCCTCAGAAAGTTGGCATGTAGAAGCCCTTGCAGACAATGCCGTGAGTAACGCCACAGGAGGCGAGCACTGGGCACCAGGACCGTCCCGCCTCTGCTGGGTCCTGCCTGCGCTCACACCCTGGAGCCCAGGGGAGAAGCCTACGAGCTGCAGAAGCAGCATCTCGAGTCACAGGCGGGGATGTGGTGAGAGGGTTGTGATCTCCGACTGAGAGAAAGTGAGAGGAGAGATGTTTTCAGACATGGGCGTTCTCTTGGGGGGCTCATCAGATGACACCCCCCGCTGTGCCGAGGCGGGGTCAGAGAAAATCCGGGTGTGTGGTTTTCTCCCTGCTTTGGGGGTAATGCAGAAAGACACACATCACGATGCTGTAGGCTGGGCTGTGCTTACCGGGATCCCTAGGGCTTTAAGAATGTTCATCTTGCACATGGGACAGGTGCGATGGTCTAGAAGCCAGGGGTCAACACAGGACTTGTGGAAAAGATGCCTGCAATGAGAACCATACATCTTAGAGTGGCGGCAACTGCAGAGACGACCTAGTCCACCACAGCCCAGAGACTTGTCCAAGGTCACTCGACCGCTCAGAGGCAGAGCCGAGACTCAAACCTCCATCTCCTAGCTCCATGGGCCAGGTTGCTGCCTCTCAAACCGGGTGCTGATACAGTCAGACTTTGTCTGGATCCCAGGACTGTCCTCTGGGATTCACAACTGAGTCTTCCAAGTTTCAGAAAATGTAGAGAATGGAGACACAGAGAGATTTTGCTCTTTCTCAGTAGGAAGAAGGCTTAGCGGGAAAGAATGGACGAGGGGAGGCCTGCCCTGACCTTTGAGGATAGACCTCGAGAGAGAGAGAGAGAGAGAGAGAGAGATTACTTGCAACTAAATCCGAAGTTTCTTTTTTCACAGTCAGAAGACAACTGCAAAATAAAGGCTTGTTTCCATTAATATTTGGGCTGTCACACAGAAGGGCAGCAGAGCTCCTGGAAGCATTTCGTAACACAGATGACATTTTACATTGTGACGGCTGCTGGCTGCCGAAGCAGAAGCCAGGGTGCACTGTCCTGTACCCTTGACTGTTTGTACAGCTGACGCGCTCATCGCCCCTGCAACGCCCATGCTCCAGGCCTGTGAGCCTTCCCTGTGTACCAGCAGAAGTGGGGCGCTCAGGAGGGGCAAGAGGGGGGCCTCCTAACTGACCTTTCACTCAACTTGGCTCTCCAGGGGCCCAAGAGATCATCAGGGACTTCTCGAGTCAGAAGCTTCTCTTCTCACTCGCAAGACTCCGGGCCACTGGCAGAAGCAGACAGAACTTCCTGCCTGGGGCAAGAAGAGAGGGGACGGTCTGCCCCAACTATGAGGGTTTCGCAGGACATTCCGTCCACCCTGACCTCATCCTCGGTGCAGCACTATTCCCGGAATATGTTTACTCTCTCTCTCACCTTCGTCTTCTTCCTTTCTAACAGTTCTAACCGTTTTCTTTGTGTCAGAGGGCTTTCTGCTCAGATGTTCCAAAGGGACCCCTACACAAGGGGAGAGGGTGGGGAGGGCCAGCTTTTAAATGGAAATTGAGAAGAAACCCACGTGCTGAGGCTGGGGTTGGTGGTAGGCAGGATAGGATTAGGTCGGGGATTAGAACAGGAGAGTAGCAACTTGAATGTAACATCATGTTCCCAGATGATCGCTTGGAAAGCCTGCGGATTTATTCCTTGGTAGATACGTATCATACTCATTTGTTCCTCTATCCATCCGTTCACCCAATAAGTAATAAACGCCAAGGATCGTGCTCAACTCTGGGAATGAGCATGGTGGCGATCTGGCTCCTTTCCCTTCAGGAGTGTAACAGGAGGAGCAGACGCTAATAAAATAATAGAAATAAACTACTTAATGACGACCGTGCTAAGTGTCACATTAGAAGAACATGGAGTTTGGGGAGGCTTCTAACTGGGAGATCTATCCTGTTGGGGTACTAAGGGAAGACCTTCCCCATGAAGATCCAAAGCCAAAGCACTTGAGGGCTACATGGACACTATCTGCATGAAAGGGAGGGAGAAGAAGGAGGGTGTTCTAGGCAGAGCGATCGACTGGCACGAGAGCCCTGAGCTGGGCGCTGGAAGGAGTGAGGGAGGGACTGAAGAGGGATGAAGCCACCCTTCTCCACCCTCCGCCGCCAACAGCAGTACGGACCTCCCCATGTTCAGGCTCTGCTCTCGGGAAACAAGTTCTGAATTTCAACTTGCTCACCAACTGGCGTTCCTTTGGGGAAAAAAGCAGAACATCATGATCCTTCTGACTGTTCCGGGGAGCCAGCCTCTCTGCGTCCCCCGCACACGTGCTGGTGTCAGAACGACTGGAGGGCCGGTCACTAGTAGCTGTCTGATCTTCAGTAAGTCTCTTACCATCCCCAAGCTGCAGGTACCCCCTCTGTAAGCTGGAGATACAGCTACTCGGGCAGAGATGTCTTCCTAGAGTCTCCAACCCACAAAAGCTGACTCCTGAACACCTTGAGTCATTCCTCTCTGTGAACTTGTCATTCTGACATCTCTGTGATGCTCAGTTTTGTGGGTCAACTTGGCAAGGCTCTAGTGCCCAGTCATTCAGTGAAACCCTAATCTAGGGGAATGTCATAGATCTAGTTAACACCTACAATTGGTTGACTTTAAATAAAGGAGATTATCCCAAATAGTCTAGGTGGGCCTTATCCAATCAGTTAAAGGCCAGAAGAACAAAACTGAGGTTTCCTGAGGAAGCAGAAATTCTGCCTCCAGTTGGCAGTGTCAGATCCTGCTCGAGTTTCTAAACTGTAGGCCTGCCCTACAGATTCCTGACTTGTCAGCCCTATGATCATGTAAGCCAATTTCTGGAAAAATCAATGCCTTGAAAACTCTCTCTATATATACCTATGATATGTAATATAGTGAGATACAGTGGGATTCTTTGGAGAACACTGACCAGTACATCTTCCAATGAGAATATAAGGTCCATGAGAGCAAAATCTTCATTTGCCTAACTCACTATTGTATTCCCAGCACCTAGAATAGTTCCTGGCACAAAGGTGATACTCAAGAAATACTTGCTATATGGATGGATACTTATCCAGAGACCTGGTCCCCCTCACCGCCTACGCACGATCATCAAGCCACATGGCCTCCCTCGAGCAAAATCTCTTCCACACGCCTGGCTTCACGTCTATTCTCAATGCTTCTCCCTCACTCCTCATCTTGTTGATGGTCTTTATCATTAAAATAACATTGCCACTACTCTCCATGCCACCAGCTTTTCCTGTTCTTTTCATCCCACTCATCCTTGCCAGATTTATCTTCCTAAAATACAGCACTAGCTGCGTCACCCGTTTGTTCCGTTCTGTTCTATGCTAGGAGCTGGGTACAAAGACAAGGTCCCTCCACCCGTGTAGGAGCCCAGGGCTTCGACGGGTCCCTGTGAACGGCAACAGAAAGGCCACTGCAAAGCCACACCCCTGGAGCCACTGCTTTCTGGCTCTTTGGTCTCGGGCAAGTCTTAATATCCCCAAGACTCAGCTGCTCGCCTGTGACATTTTCTTCAAAGTATGGAGGAGTTTGCAAGTGAATGAGTCCGCGTGTGTGCTCGCATGTGAGTGAGAGAGAGAGTGTGTGTGTGTGTGTGTGTTGGGGTAGGCAGTAAGTAATGACCACAAAGCTGAAAACGTAACTCCAGGCCCTCCTCAATTGTAAGCTACTGTTAACCTTATTGATAGCACTGTACTGCACCTTGTTTTTAGATACAATGTTATTACTCTGATCGCTACTCTTTAGAATATACTTTTAACATTTTATTTTATTTATTTATTTTTTAAAGATTATATTTATTTACTTGACAGAGAAAGGTCACAAGTAGGCAGAGAGGCAGGAAGATTGAGAGAGAGAGAGAGAGAGAGAGAGAGAGAGAGAGAAGCAGGCTCCCCGCTGAGCAAAGAGCCTGATGCGGGGCTCGATTCCAGGACCCTGAGATCATGACCTGAGCTGAAGGCAGCAGCTTAACCCACTGAGCCACCCAGGTGCCGCTAGAATATACTTTTAACATTTTAACTAGTAAAGGCGAATTTTAAAAAATCAGAGGGAGAGCTAGGGCAAAAACTACGAGTGCTCAAGTGACATGTAGAGCGATCATGCTGACTATTAACTAACATTCATTTATTTCTAGCACCATATTTCTTGTGTGGACCATCAACTATGAAGACTGTATCTTTATAACTGGGATTGCAAAAACCATTTTCCCCCCAAGTGGAAAGAAAAATAAAAGTTACCAGGCTAAACAAATAAACAAAGAGGTAGGGAAAGAGTCCAGCCTTTAGTGAGAAATACCAATGGTTGAGTAAACGTCTCTACCACAAAGTCAATGTCAACTCATCCTGTTTGTATGATTCACAGTACAGCACTGTTCCTTCCCATTTATTTAAAAATTTTTTTTAAAGTTTTATTTATTTGACAGACAGAGATCACATGTAGGCAGAGAGGCAGGCAGAGAGAAAGGGTGAAGCAGGCTCCCTGCCCAGCAGAGAGCCCGATGCGGGGCTCGATCCCAGGACCCTGAGATCATGACCTGAGCCGAAGGCAGAGGCTTACCCCACTGAGCCACCCAGACGCCTGGCTTCCCATGTTTTTAACAAAGGCTGAGTGAGAAAGTCCATACTGAAGAACAGTGGGACAAGATATTCTATCTTGTAACAATCCTGGCAAGCTGGAAATACAACAGAGGATCAACCAAAACTCTGCTCCCTCTTTAGTCATCAGTGGGAAGAAAACGTTTAAGAAAAAGTTCTTCAAACACCTGACAAAAGATGATGCCGACAACTGCATAACGAGGCTGAGCTGATTATGAGTAATAAGTTCTCACTTTTCTTTTTTTTAGCAGTAATGACCCCGTTAAGCTCGTTTCCCCATTATTAATTCTTGTTTCCCGTTGTCCTTTTGCCTCTATGTGTGACACTCTCTCCAATTAAATGGCCTTTTTTTTTTTCTCTCCACCTGGATGAAGAATGGAGCCCTTCTGTCCTTTCTATCTCATTCGTTTTTGTAAGCTTCATCAGACCCTGTCACCCTGACATTGACATTAAAATTCCATGGCTTTTCTTTTAGCACCAATACAAGCTGTTGCACTCCCTTCAGCGAAATGGTTATCAAAGAACATGAATCACTCGGGGACCCAGGCAACATTAACTATTTAGACGGAATACATACAGTGCTTCTCTGGGTAGTCAGGATACTTCTTCATAGCCTCAGAATCTTACTTGTAAAGTTGTCAATGAAGTCAGAGTTTCTAAATGGATAACACTAATTTAATTAAATTAATAAATATCTACTGGTTACTGAATGCCTCCTATGCAAAAGGCATGTTATATAAATGAGTAACGCATAACAGCCCTATGAGGTAGAAATTATTATTCCCATTTTATGGAGAAATAAGCTGAAGCTCATTGAAGTAAGTTCAGTCATCCAAAGAGTGAGGAAGCTGTCGAGCTAGGGCTCAAACTCAGTCTTACAGTCAGTGGTTTTACCTAATTCTGCACTCCACCACCCTCCTTCCCCTACTGAATGTCATGGGTGGGGGTTGGGAGGGTGAGGGTGGGGGGAGGTGGAAGAATTCAAATTGTTATTCTTCCCCAGTGAATTTTTGTGATTCAGCTCTAAGGAGACAGTATCTTAGCTACAGGGGTTGGGATTCAGGCAAAACCAAAGGGAAAAGTGACCTGACTTAAGTGTGTTCACTTGGCTACAGAAGGAAAAAGCTATCAAACAATGGCCTCATCAGAACTACACTTAGATATTAGTGTGCCTGATTTATTTGGGAAGAGGATAACATTGGCCTCTAAATGCTCTGTACTCCCCCATTCTCCACTGCCCAGCAGATCTGGTAAATGATGAGCTGGCAAGCTCTATGACCTTCCCACAAGATTTTTGTATTTGAATTATGAAGTACCAGAGAAAGTTGTACCCAACTTTTTTTCAGGGCTCTTCTTGATATGGTCTGGTCTCCCTTGCTTGCTTTAGGTTTCTAAAATACAAACATGATATCACTCTGGAGATGTGAAATGCTTCAGGACACTCCCCCCCCACCCCCCACGCCCCGGCACAAAGTCAAGATGCATGAACACAGAGCACACAGAAGGCTCACCCGACCCAGCACTTGTCACATCTTCTGTTATGGCCCCACATTTACCCCACAATTTCACCATAACTCTGGAATGCCCTTCTCATTTTTCCCCCTCTGGTGTGTCAAATCTTGCTCACATTTCAAGTCATAGCTCAGATATCCTTTCTCTTCTCTGAACATCCCAATCCTTTTCTCGAAACTCTGCCAAGGAGAGTTAGTTTCTTGTCCTTTGCCCTATTGTGTTTTCCTACCTATGTTGCAGTAGCTGAGTATGTGTCTGAATTTCAGAGTTTGACCATGACTCCTTAGCTTTGTGACCTTGAGTAAGTGATTTAACTTGGCTGAGGCTCAGTTTTCTCTTTCGGTTTTTATGACAATATCCTTTAATTGGTGTAACAACCCTCCAAAGTGATGGTTTATGATAATCCTTCAGAGGGCTGTTATTATAATCAAAGGACAAATGACATAAAGAAGAACACAAAGTTAGTAGACCAAAGGAAATAACAGAGATTAGAGCCGAAATAAATGAAATAGATACTAAAAGGACAATAAAGAAGATATATGAAATTAAGAGCTCATCTTTGAAAAGATAAACAAAATTGACAAGTCTTTAGCTGCAATCGCTAAGAAAAAGAGGGAGAGGACTAAAATCAGAAATGAAAGAAATGTTACAGCTGATACCACAGAAATACAAAGGCTCGTAAGAAACCACTATGAATAATTTCATGCCAAAAAATTGGGCAAAGTAGAAGACACAGATGCATTTCCAGAAACATACAAATTACAAGAGTGAATAATGATGAAGTAGGAAATCTGAACAGATCGATGACTAGTAAAGAGATTGAATCACTAAAAAAAAAACTTCCCCCAAAATAAAAGTCCAGGACCAGATGGTTTCACTGGTGCAATGTACCAAACATTCAAAGTAAAAGTAATACCAATCCTTCTCAAACTCTGCCAAAAAATAGAAGAGGAGGGAACTCTCTCACACTCATTTTATAAGGCCAGAACTTCCCCGACACCAAAACCAAAAAAGGACACCACAAACACAAAACAAGAATTATTTATATATATATATATATATATATATATATATATATATATATATATATAAAACATACATACCAATACAGACATACATCCATACATACCAATAACTCTGATGAACATAGATGCCAAAATCCTCAACTAAATATCAGAAAAGCAAATTCAACAGTACATTAAAGGGCTCATACACCATGATCAAGTGGGATTTATTCCAAGGATGCAAGGATGGTTCAACATCCACAAATCCTCAATGTTATACCACGTTATCAAAACGAAGGATAAAAATCTTATGATCATCTCAATGGCTGCAGAAAAAGCATCTGACAAAATTCAACATCCATTTAGGATAAAAACTCTCAACAAAAAAGGTATAAAGGGTAAGTACCTCAAATAATAAAGACCATATATGACAAACCCACAATGTTAGCTATCGAAAGCTGACTCAACAGTGAAAAGCTGATAGATTTTCCTCTAAGATCAGGAAAAAGGCAAGGATGCCCACTCTTGCCACGTTTATTTAACACAGTATTAAAGTCCTAGACAGAACAATTAGCAAGAAAAATAATGGCATCAAAACTGGAAAGGAAGGCATAAAACTGTCACTATTTGCAGATGACATGATATTATATATAGAAAATCCTAAAGACTCTATCAAAAACTGTTAAGAATAAATGAATTCACTGAACTTGCAGGAGACACAAAATCAGCACGCAAAAATCAGCTGCATTTCTATATACTAATAGTGAACTGTTAGAAAGAGAAATTAAGAAAACAATCCTATTTATAACTGCATCCAAAAAATACCTAGGAATAAATTTAACCAAGGAGGTGAATGACCTGTACACTGAAAATTATAAGACATAGATGACAGCAACTAAAGGCACAAATAAATGGAATGATATTCTGTGCTCAAAGATAGGAAAAAATCAATATTGTTGAAAATTCATACTACCCAAAGCAATCTACAGATTCAATACAATCCCTAGCAAAATTCCAGTATCAATTTTCAAAGAGAAGGACAAATAATCCCCAAATTTATATGGATCCACACACACAAAACCCCAAAGGGCCAAAGCAATCTTGAAAAAGAACAAAGCTGGGAGCATAAGGCTTTCTGATTTCAGATTGTATTACAAAGCTGTAATAATTGAAACAGTATGGTATTGGCATAAAAACAGACACATATAGATCAGTGGAACAAAACAGTGAGCCCAGATATAAACCCATGCAGATATGGTCAATTAATTTATGACAAAGAAGTGAAGAATATACAATGGGGAAAGCCCAGTCTCTGTGATAAATGGTGCTGGGAAAATTGGACAGCCAAAGAATGAAAAGTATACCCTTATCTTATACCATACACAAAAATTAACTCATGGACTAAAGACTTAAACATAAGACCTGAAACCATAAACCCCTAGAAGAAAACACAGGCACTAAGCTCTCTGACATAGGGCTTGGCAAGTTTTTTTTGAATCTGACAACAAAGGCAAAAGCAACACAAGCAAAAATAAACAAGCAAGAAAAAATAAATAAGTGACATAACATCAAACTAAAAAAAGCTTCTGCAGAACAAGGGAAACCTCAACAAAATAAAAAAGCAATCTACTGAATGGGAGAAGATATTTGCAAGTCACATATCTGATAAAGGACTAATATCCAAAATATACAAAGAATGCATACAGCTTGACAGCAAAACATAATCTAATTAAAACATGGGCTGAAGATCTGAATAGATATTTTTCTAAAGAAGACACAGAGATGCCCAACAACTACATGAAAGGATGCTCAGTATCACTGATCATTAGAGATATCCCGATTGAAACCACAGTGAGATATCACCTCACACCTGTTAAGATGGCTTTTTAAAAAAATACAAGACATAGTAAGTGTTGGAGAGGATGTAGAGAAAAGGGAACCAGCATACACTGTCGGAGGGAATGCAAACTTCTGCAGCTAGTGTGGAAACCAATACGGAGGTTCCTCAAAAGATTAAAAATAGGACTACTGTATAATCTAACAATTCCACTCCTGGGTATTTATCTGAAGAAAATGAAAACATGAGCTCCAAAAGATATCTGCTCCTCCATATTCCTTGCAGCATTATTTATAATAGCCAAGATATGGGAACAACCTAAGTGTCCATCAATGGATGAATGGTTAAAGAAATGTGGTGTACACACACACACCACACACACACACACACACACACACACACACACACACTCTCTCTCTCTGTCTCATGCACACAATGGAATATATTACTCAGCCACAAAAAGAATGAAATCTCACCATTTGTGACAACATAGATGAACCTGCACGGCATTAGACTAAATTAAGTAAGTCAGAGAAAGATAAATACTGTACGATGTCGTACAGTGAAGTTTAAAAACAAAGACCGTCACAACAACAGCAAGACAACAAACAGACACAGAGAATAAGCTGCTAAGATGCCAGTGGTGGGCGGGCAGAGGGGTGGGTGAGGAGGTCAAAAGGAAAAAAGAAAGGAAAAAAGATAAATAGTTTCTGTACTGCTTAGCTAATACCATTCCAATGAATGGAAAACCACTGATTACATGTTGATCTTATATCCAGATATCTAAAAATTGTTTTATTTGTTCTAACATATTTTCACAAATGCATAATTCCTATTGAGGAAAGAATATTCCTTGCTGATATTTTTGCCCAAACTGAATTTAAGACTTCAGATAAATGTCTTAAAACACTTGCAAAAGTGGGGCTCCTGGGTGGCTCAGTCAGTTAAGCTCTGGACTCTTGGTTTTGGCTCAGGTCACCATCTCAGGGTCGTGGGATCCAGTCCTGTGTCAGGCTCCATACTCAGCGTACAGTCTACTGGAGACTCTCTCCCTCTGCCCTTTCCCCTCCCCCATCCGCTGTGCACACTCAAATAAGTGGATAAATCAATAAATAAAATCTTTAAAAAAAATATTAAAAAAAGACTTGCAAAAGTGTTTCCTAACTAAAATAAGAAAAGTGGAAATTAAAACAATGAGAAATTTTTTGTGGATAATTTGCATTTATGTTTAAATGGGCAATCGATCATGCAGGCAATGGGGTAAACATTCATATACTTTCAGTGGGAGCATAAATTGGTCTCACCATATTAAGCAATATGGCAGACTGCACTAATACTGAAATGCATAACCCCTTTTATCCCACAAAAAACCAGAATCTGGTTTAGACTTAGGTCTTTAAACTGAGAAGAAATTTAAGTTGTAAAAGAAAAAAGGACGAAAAGTTTAAAATATTTACAATACTCCCTGGCACATTAGAAGCTAAAGCATCATGGGTTTTTGTTTGTTTGTTTGTTTTTGTTTTTAAGAGAGGGAGGGGTGAGGGGCAGAGGGAGAGAGAGAATCTGAAGCAGGCTCCACACCCAGCATGGAGCCCAACACAGGGCTCGATCTCATGACCCTGAGATCATGACCTGAGCAGAAATCAAGAGTTGGACGCTTAACTGACTGAGCCACAGAGCTTGAGACACCCTGGGAGGGCAGAGTCAAAGTATTTCTATCTCCAAAACCTAGTAGAGTACCTAGAATAGGATATACTTTCAGTATTGTGTGCTGAAAAAATGAATTCTGAAAGTCTGTTTTCCCCAAGTCATGATTTGATTAACAACAATTTAATTCTTATTCCTTGCAAGTGAGCTTACTGTGGCAAAGCATACTCAGAAAGCACTTTCCTTAATTTTAATAGATTCTCAAATATAAAACAATTCTGCCTTCTTCTGGGGGCCAGTGGCTCCCAGCAAGAACATTAGGGACATCGATGAGCCTATATTCTGCCTAGACTGCCTGGTAGACATCACACAGAGCCATTCCTTCTATGCAAATCTCATTTTGGGAACATCGATTTACAGATCTGAGCATGAGCATTACCAAGGTTAGAATGACCAAAATGGCAGTGAGGATGGCACTTACAGAATGTCAACTGAGCCCAGACAGTGTCATGCATGTTGCCCAGGAGAAATGTATTCTATTCCTCCCCAGAGGACAAAAGAAATCTAAATTGCTCTTGTTGATTTTCTTATAGGATTCCATTTGTCTAGCTGCTCCTAAAATCAGGTGAATTCAATGAGAACTTCACCAGACTTTGACAGTCATGGCTTTGAAAGAAACATGGAAATCACTGGCTTCTTTTGTGCATTATCTTTTGCCCAAATGCCATGCCTGTGGCCCAGAACTAGCAACCCAGGCATTCAATGTATCATAGGATTTCTCTACATTTTCTCCTGTGCTATATTATGCAAACCAGTAGCTTATTTCCATTCCTATTAGTGAAAAAAGAACTTGGTTGACACAGCAGCACTTCAGTCGAAAAGAGTATTTCTGTATATTGCTACAGAGATTCTAAAGCTGATACCAGAACTCATTACTTAGAATGTTGAGGTCTGAGAAGAAGTAGGAATATTAACACAGAATAACAAATTCATTAGTGCACAATAGTTATACAGTACTACTTTATACTGAGCATTGTGCTAGGCATTGGGGCTGCAAAGATGAGTCAGACATGTGTCCTATTGGTGAGGTGTTTTTAATAAAGAATTGATGGGCTGATAGGAAGCTGCACAGTCCATACTGTGCAGGTTAAAATCTCAGGCTTCTGGGGGCAGAACAAGTTTCATTTTGACAGTCCTGAGAGAACCCTTAACTTCTCTGAGCCTTAGTTTCTTTGTCTGTGAAATGAGGATACTAGTACCTATCTGAGGCACTCATTAATATGATTCAACCGATATGCTATCTCTGCTTTTTTTTGTTTTTAAAGATTTTATTTATTTATTTGACATAGAGAGACACAGCAAGAAAGGGAACTCGAGTAGGGGGAATGGGAGAGGGAGAAGCAGGCTTCTGGCAGAGCAGGAAGCCCGATGTGGGGCCTGATCCCAGGACCCTGGGATCATGACCTCAGCCGAAGGCAGATGCTTAATGACTGAGCCACCCAGGCACCCCTACCTCTGCATCTTTTAAGCATTTGGGAAAATTACAGGCTCTCCTGTTGGTAGCTATGGCTATGTGGCTAATTCTGTCCAATAAGATAAAAAAAGAAAGAACAGGTTTCACTTCAGGCCTATCAAAATTCACAACATTTGAGATGGTAAGTGCTTCATCACCTGACAGCCATGAGCAGACGCTCTTTGCTGATGCATATGTAAAACACAAAACATTAAAAAATCTCTGTTGTGTTAAGCCACTGAGAGTTGGGAGTTTTTGGTGTTGTTGGTGCTGCAGCAAAACGTAGCCTATCCTGGCTAGTAAAATGCCTTACCAGGTTGCTGTAAGGATTAAATACTTGTTTGATAAATGCTTGGCTAGTTAAGTGTTCAGTGGATAATGGTGCCATTAACTATATTAAGTGATGTTAGTACAACATACAAAGGGATGGGTCTTAAAGAGATACAAATAAAAGTATCATAGAATTCAAGGAAGGGAGCGGTTACTTTGTGAGGACATTAGGATACTGTAGGATGGGAAGAACTTTGAAGTGGAGAGACCGGAAGCAAGAATCTAAGGAGAAGGAATTTATGTAAGTAAAGACAGAGCAGCAATAGCAGGAGATGTATGAGAACCGGGGGTACCTGGGTGGCTCAGTCTGGTAAGCATCTGCCTTCAGCTCAGGTCATGATCTCAGGGTCCTGGGATCGAGCCCCGCATCGGGCTCCCTGCTCAGTGGGGAGCCTGCTTCTTCCTCTGCCTCTCCCTTCACCTGTTTCTGCGCTCTCTCTCTCTCTCCAATAAACAAACTCTCAAAAAAAAAAAAAAAAAAAGTAAGAACAGGAGCTAAAGCTGGAAAGGATGGCTCCAAATCAGCATTTTGAAATAAACTCGAAGGACTTAGTAGCCGAGAGGTATGAACATCGTGGAAAATAATCACAGAACTGAGCTAGACTTCCCTCACTCCTGTGGTGATGGGCTTCTCGTCATCAAGTCATTTCCTTCCACGTGTTCTCCTTTTTCTATGTCTCCTATACAGAAAGTCCTCACAGTGGTGACAATGTGGTGTTTTGGGGTGTGGTGGGGATCAGGTCGGCCAGTTAAGCAGACACCAGTTTCCCCTAGTGTAACCCTTGCCAACTGGCCCAGTGCCTCACTGGGGCTGGGGCAGGGGTGGGGGGTGGTTATCTCTGCTACTGGGCTTGTCTGAAATGTTTGGATCAATTATGAGAAACTGCATTTCCCTGATTCCCCCTATTTAGGTTATGGAAACATTGTTTAAAACAAACAAGAAGAAAAGGAAAAGGGAAAAAAAGGCTACCACAGGAACCAGCAGTGACCATATTCTGGCTATTGTTTAACAACCTAATTCCTTTGTTTTGGCAAGCTGATGTGCTCTGCTAGCAGTTTTACCTGAGGGAGGGAAAGAAAAAGAATGCAGCTGAGTACCTTCTGCTCCCCTCAGGAGTACCAGCACTGGCTTCCTCTGAGAAAGGCTGGCCTGTTTTCGGAACCACAAAACCCAGCCTGGAATCACGGAGGAGAAAGCAAAACCCTTAAAGCTGGCCTCGATTAGATTCGTTTCCCTTGGGGTGCTCAGGCATTTGGCTTAGAGTGAGATGGGGGTTTCTGAGGCTGACTCAGGCAAAACCGCACTCCCAGAGCTGAGGGCTGGGCAGAGCTCCCCTGCGGTGCAGGGGTGAGGGCGGGGCGGAGCTTTAGGGTGGAAAGAACCCAGGGAGCTTTAGGGTGGAAAGAGTCCCAGAAACTGGCTTTGCTTTGGGCCCTGTGACCAGCCTCTCTGAGTTAAGGGTTTCTTTGAGTAAAATAAAGGCACATTAATGGTACCCGCTCTAGCTCGGTTATGGGCTGCTGAGATGTAAATTAGATATTATATGTAAGAGAGCTTTACATGTAAACAGTAGAGTGCTTTTCAAAGTTAAAGGTTTGCAATAAACAGCCATTTCATTTCACCTGGTATCCACAGCATTAGGTTTAAATAGCATTAAAGAACACCCAACAAAACTTTAAATCCTAAGGAACTGTTTCAGATCCTCTAGCCACTAAACTCTATTTCTCTTTTAGCTACAATGGAAGAAATGGATCCTTTGGGAATGTGAGTTACAAGGGAATTGCAGAAACCCTCATTTTATAGGTGCCTCACTCCTTTAGGTTCTGGTAGAGAGCAGCTCTCAGCTTCAAACTTGACCCTGGTCTAATTATATCGTTTGGCTGGGGCAGCAAGGCTGGTTGGCCTTCCTCCCGAGTGTCTAGTTGATTAATATAACTGGGGATCAGGACATTTGAAGTCAGAATGCCATTATTTAACAAGGTTATTACAGTTCAAGACTTCTTTCCTAAGGCAGCATTTGCTCTGTTGAAAACACAACAGAAAGTAACTCATCAGACATCATTTATCAGCATTGCCATTTCCTTTCATGTTTCCTTCCTTTAATCCCTTAGATTAAGTGATAACTAATTTTTGGCAGTGTATATATGTAAACCCAAAGGAATCAGAGAAAAAAATTACTAGAAAACACGACCAGCAAACCTTGAATTTAAATTTTATGTAATTCTGTCTCATGTACAAAGTGAGCTGCTTTTTAAAAAAAGTCTACAACACAGCTTCTTTGGTGCTTAAAACATTCTATTTCCATTTTTAGAAATGAAGGTATAATACATGGTAAATTGCATAGATCTTAAGAAAGCTTGATGGTTTACTGAGTACCTATATATTTGCACACAAATATCCAGATAAAGATATACAGAGTTTCCATCACCCCAGACAGTTCTCTCCTCTCCTTACCAGTCAATACCCACTCCTTGCCATGAAACCACCATTATGACTCAGTCACCACAGGTTAGCATTGCTGTGACTGAATTTCATATAAATGGAATTATAAAGTATGTATTTATTTTTGCCTGACCTCTTTTGCTCAACATGTTTTCAGATTTATCTGTGCTTTGATAGACATCAATAGCTCGTTGCTTTTTATTGCCGAGTAATATTCCATTGCATGTATGTACCAAACTGATCTATATATTCTCCTCTTATTAGACATCTAGGTTGTTTTCATCTTTTTTGCCCATTATGAATAAACATGCTATGACTATTCTTGTACAAGTCTTTCTGTGAACGTATGCATTCATTTTTTTGGAGATAGATCCAAGAGTGAAATGGCTAGGTTAGAGGGTAGCATGTGTTTAACTTTAGTAGAAATTGTCAAACAAATTTCCAAAGAAACTGTCCCATTTTATTTTATTTTATTTTAAAGAAGTTATTTTTTTATTTGACAGAGAGGGACACGGCAAGAGAGGGAACACAAGCAGGGGCAGAGGGAGAGGGAGAAGCAGGCTTCCCACTGAGCAGGGAGCCCAATGTGGGGCTCAATCCCAGGACCGGAGCAGAAGGCAGACGCTTAACGACTGAGCCACCCAGGTGCCCCACAACTATGACATTTTAAACTTCCACCACACTATATAACTTTTAATTTGGCAGAGTATATAAAATTATGTTTCTGAAAAAATGACTCTTTTAAGTAATAGTTTTCATACACAGTGACTTTTGAGGGAGATGCTTTATACCAACATAAATTTCAGATAAATTTGAAAAATACAGTTAATTAATTCAACAGTTATGTTGTTCTTGATAGGGAAGTGTTAAAGAGATAAACTGACGGGTAAAAATTCATAAATTTTTAAAAGTATCTTTCTCTGTTAATCAAAAAGCATTATAAAGACAAAATAAAAATACTTACATGAGAAAAAATAAATACCATTTACTAAAAACATGAAAACAAATATTAAAAAGTCAATATCATATTTTACCAATTCTAGGCCATACCATTCCCCTCCCCATTTTAACATCTCTGAAATTAGGAAATGTCTTACAGCCAAAGACAATTTACATCAGATATCATATATTGATTAATCAATAGTAGTAGACTAAGTACAAAGTACTATGGTAGTCAACTGTAACATCTTAAAGAAATCAAAGACATGGGAACCAAAACTAAGCACGTTCTTTATATTTGGCGATCAGATGAGAAAGAGGCTTGGGGCACCTGGGTGGCTCAGTGGGTTACGGCCTCTGCCTTCCACTCAGGTCATGATGCCAGGATCCTGGGATCAAGCCCCGCATCGGGCTCTCTGCTCAGCAGGGAGCCTGCTTCCCTCTCTCTCTCTGCCTGCCTCTCTGCCTACTTGTGATCTCTGTCTGTCAAATAAATAAATTAAAAAAAAAAAATCTAAAAAAAAAAAAAAAGAGAGAGAGGCTTAAACCATGCTACTTCCTGGTTCAAGCACCCTCTCATCCTGCTAGTGGGGAGTAAATCATTATCATCTTTTGGGAAAGCAGTTAGGCAAAACTTATTACTCCTGACCCAGTAAACTCACTGTTAGGAATGTATCTTAAAGGATAAATACAGAAAAACATATCAACAATTAAGGTCATGATTTTGTAATGATGAAAACTATAAGCAATTGACAGTGGGGGATGGTTAAATAAACTCCAACAATGGACTATATTATATAACTACTGAAGTACTTTAAAATGATAATAATAATAGTTTCTTTTTTGTCTTAAAGATTATTTATTTGAGAGAGAGAGAACATGAGCGGGAGGGAGACAGAATCCAAAGCAGACTGTGTGCTGAGCAAGGAGCCCCACATAGGTCTTGATTTCATGACCCTGAGGTCATGACTTGAGCTGAAACCAAGAGTGAGACGCTTAACCGACTATGCCACCTGGGCACCCCTTAAAATAATTTCTAAAATTACAGGAAAATGCTTATTTTTTAATGTCAAATAAGAAAGTAGAATAAAACTGAATGAATGGGCTGACTTTACAATGTTTAACGACATACGTATGATGCTTGCGTCTATGCATTGGAGAAAATTAAACTATCAATATTAATAATGGTTATTTCTGGGTTGTGAGATTAGATTTACTTCTTTATACTTCTATTTTCAAAATTTCCCACAATTAGCAATAAAATCCTGAAGTTAGGGGCACCTGGGTGGCTCAGTGGGTTAAAGCCTCTGCCTTCAGCTCAGGTCATGATCCCAGGGTCCTGGAATCGAGCCCCACATCGGGCTCTCTGCTCAGTGGAAAGCCTGCTTCCTCCCTCTCTCTCTGCCTGCCTCTCTGCCTACTTGTGATCTCTGTCAAATAAATAAATAAAATCTTAAAAAAAAAAATAAAATCCTGAAGTTATTTTTAAAATCACATCTATAAAGAAACAGCTGTGAAAATGAAGACCAATAATCTAATTTGCATAACATGGGCATGAAAGGATAAGTCAAACCTCATGAAAATCAGTCAACACTCATCGCTCTTTTAAAAAATAAGGAACTTGGAAAAAAAATCTGCTCCTAATCAAGCATATGTAACAGGCATGGCAGGGTAAAGTCAGGACAGACCATCTCCGCCTGGCTAGGAAGCACCCCTTTGTTTTCCACTCATGAGTCCTAGGACTCGGAGTCAGAATCCTGACCATATTACAGAGCCTTTAAAAAAACAAAACAAACAAACAAAAAAACCCCCCAAAAACTCATAAACAGTTTGGAATTTTCTGTCCACACAGACATTCAGTTCATTTGACTGATCTTACAATCATATTGGTCCCTGGGGACTAGTATCTATTTTTAGTTGAAAGTACTAAAAATAGATACTAGTCCCCAGGGACCAATATGATTGTAAAACTTGATTCTGATTTTTAAAGTTTTCAAATACTAAAATGATGTTCATTTTTATATGAGATGATAACTCGTTTTTATGTTATGTGGTTTATTATGATCATGCAGTGTCTGGGCAGGGAGAGTGAGTGAGAGACCCTTAGCTCCCTAAAGAAGGAAGTTCACAGATGACTATCAGGGCTGAACTGAGATACCGCCTTGTGTTGTTATTAAAGAATCAGAGACCTGGATCTCCCATGGGAGTTTCAGGAGAAGCCGGGGAGGCTAGGAACTGCCCAGGTGGGTTTGGCTGGAAGCAGCCAATGAAAACAAGGAAATTCTCTGAGACATAATGAACAGTTTTCTAAGGAGGCCCATTGGACGCAAGCCACTGTTAGCGGCTGACACCTCCATTAACTCCATACATCTTATTAACTTGATTTTAAGGAGGCTGGGACTTGCCAGGTAAGTCAGTCTGGAAGTCATAAGATACATGCTTGTTCAGAAACCTTTACAAATGGATCTCTCTATTGTTTGCCAACATACTTTATACTAGGTGTCTCCCAGAGCTGCTTCTCTGGTAGAGGAAAATGTCACCTGACATAGAGCACAGGCATTAACGGATCGTAATATTTGAGGAGTCAATAATTAGGTCCATGTTAAAATGATCTACCAGTTACATTAACTGAGAAAGGAAAGCAGCCGGCTGGCTGATTGGTTAGCTGGACAGGGATGAGGCATGAGCATCTTGTCAACTGCAGACATCTATAACAGGCCTTCCAAAGAATTCATCAAAACTCGCAGAACAAATTTCAGCATGGACTTTTCAGCAGCCCTCAAAAACATTCCTTTTCCAAATCTCCAGGCCTAACCCTGTTAGGTCCTGTCTGACTCAGATGTTGAAATGTCACCAGAAATTCCTTCGTAAGCAAGGGTATCTGTTGCCCCAATTTGCACACATGAGCTTCATTTGTCCTTCACTATAAATTTGTTCTATACTCTAACAGTACATATACTCTTCTTTTTTGATTTATAATTTGGCATATTTTGTGTTTAAATCTCTCCTTCGTCTCTTTCAAAACAAATGCTGTTACTTGTGCTCTGATCTTTGTGAAAGTGTAGACTTATGTTTAAAAAAAAAAAAAAAAGGACAGTATGATACATTCTATATCCCCAACTACTAAAGAGAGCTCTTAAACTGGTACAATTGAAGTTCAGTCTCATTCCTAAAATGGAGAGAATAGAAAGAGGCAGGGTAGTGTAACTCTTACCAACAATTATCTGTCCAGGATGGAACCTTGCCTAAATGACCAAGTTATGGGAGTGTTCCAGGACCAATAACTCAGAAGAAAGTCTTAAAAAGATAAGCCAAAGCAGGTCCTCAAGGTTTGGGTTTTCATTGTTGTTGTTTTTGTTTTTTAAGGGCTAAACTCTGTTTCAGTGCTTAAAATCTCTTTCTTCTGTTACAGTTTTTGAATAACTATGCAACTTGCTGGATTTTTCTCTATTATTTAGAATCAGAATGGAAAGATATGGGCATGTTTTAGTTCTAAACAAATACAGATGTATCTATCAGTCACCAACTGATATGGGCAGCCATCTTCAACACTCCAAATGCTGTCTCAAGCTTGGTTTACTTCCCAAATCTCTCCTGACTAGATCCAATTCTCTGCATTCCCAGTGCCAACACTGCAGTTCAGGCCTTCAGCATTTCTTACCTTGACTTTGCAGTAGTCTCCCAACTGGCCCCCAGACTCCTTTCGGATCTCTCTGAGCTCTATTCTACATGGTGCCGACATGCTATGTATACAGCAAACACTGAACCCCTTAGCAAGGCCCCCAGCTCCTGGCTATAACTCAGGTGGGCATTCAGGTTCTATATGATCAGGGCCTGCCCACCTCTCTACCATTATCCCGGGCTTGTGCACTACACCCTGTCGGTTCTAGGTTACCTCTAGTTATCGTTGCTGGAGATACTCTTAACCTCTGACTAACTGGAAAACTCCAGTACAGCTTTATGGAAAACACTTAGGCAATCTGAATTCATAACCTCAGGAACAAGGAAATAATCTGAAATGTGACCTCAGGTCTATATATGTAGCTATCTATCACAGCATTATTTATAACATCAAAAAAATCTGTACGTGCAGGGAGCAGCTTAAATGTCCCCAAATACTCAAAGAAAGTACAGAATATGAGATATAGTCATTGAAAATGAGGTTGACAAAGTTTTAAAAACATGGAAAATGCTTATCCTAGAAATTAACTTAAAGTGACTGAGGAGATGCAGATATCCAAAAGGGTGCCACAGATAGGTCTGAGAGGAGAATGCCTTCCAGGATGCCTTCATCAGTGTTCACCTCTTCTCTGGTAACCCAGTGTGTTAGGTAGATTAGGCTTTGCCAGGATAACAAATTAAACTCCAGATCTCTGTGACATGCCCAGTAAAGGCTTATTCTCACACAAATTTGCATGTAGTTTAGCTCACTCCAGAGCAGCCGTCTTCCACATGGTGACTCAGGGACCCACGCTGCTTCCCGCCCGTGGTTCCATCCATTCAGCTTGGTTCTCTGGCTGCTGAGGCTGAGGAGACATGAGCTGGAGGGCTTTCCTCTGCCCTCCAGTGTTCTCTGAGGACTGGAACCAGTGCTATGGCCCTCCTGTGAGTAAGAGGCTGAGAAACATGGGGGTGCATATCGATATCTGGGGTACAGTTACTGTTTCTGCCACAGGGAGGGTGAAGATGCCTACCACTGAAAGGTCCCCTCAAACTGGACTGGCCTTTCCCAGAGTTACATAATTATGGCACCTCTTAATATGTTCAGATTATTTTTTTAAATAAAGGGATAAGCATTGTTAAGTAAAAAAAGTTATCATGGGGTGCCTGGGTGGCTCAGTCAGTTAAGCGTCTGCCTTGAATTCAGGTCATGATTCCAGGGTCCCGGGATCGAGCCCAGCATCAGGCTTTCTGCTCAGTGGGGAGCCTGCTTCTCCTTCTCTCTTTCTCTGCCTCTCCCCACTGCTCATTTTCTCTCTCTCAAATAAATAGATAAAATCTTTTTAAAAAAAAAAAGTATCATAAAAGCTAAAGAAGAAATTAAAACAAGAATGGAGACATAAAACAGTCGGGGCTGAAGCTAAAAAAAATCCCTTTTGGCTAGGAGTGGGCGACAGATTTGGCTCTCAACTTTCCATCAACAAACACAGAAAAAAATCTGGACGGTATCATAATTCAGTACTCACAGTATAAAAACATTCCCTTGCTGGGAAGAAATGTGGTTATGATGTACATGAACTGCTCTGGTAAGCCCCCATGAAGGAGTCAGAGAATAAAATCCTAATAAGAGACACAATGGCAACTTTCTGAAGATTGCTTCTTAGAGCAATCCTTGATAAAAGTGATGGCAATGGCACCAGCCAACTCAGGTCTCCTGGAAGGAGCTAATACACAAAAGGGCATGATTTCTAGCTGTCTGTGAACCCACCTTGTTACAGAGGTACCTTTCAGAGAATTAGAAGGACTGAATTCTATTTCAATTACTCTTCCCAAAGGATAGCTTTTTAAAGTCACACTTTTGAGTTTAAAGTTGTACTTGCTGAAAAAGTACCTGGAGTCCAGCTCATCTAGCTGGATAATTAAAAATAGGCTTATCAGAATGAATAATTAAGGGGTAGGAGTTGAAGCAGGAAGATTAGGGAGAGAGCTGCTGCAGAAAGCCAGGGAAGAATTGATGGTGGTAATAATGTTAGTGATCGTAACAGGAGCAGTGAGAGTTCTTCTAATCATAATAAGAATAACATCATGTTAGTATTGCAGTAATAGCAACAAGAACAATAACACCAGAAATACGTAGAATTATCATTCTTTGTTAAGTTTCAAATTGAATATGTAAAAACCAATTTTTAGTTAGCCAGCTTAAATGAGATGCTTATATCAAAATCTAACTTTCTTCATTGATATTTTCCTTTTAATAGAAGTCAAGGCTAAATTAAAAACACAACACACACACACACACACAGGCACTCATACACACACACAAATAAAACCTCCAGACTAGGGGGGCGCCTGGGTGGCTCAGTGGGTTAAAGCCTCTGCCTTCGGCTCGGGTCATGATCCCAGCGTCCTGGGATTGAGCCCCGCATCGGGCTCTCTGCTCCGCGGGGAGCCTGCTTCCTCCTCTCTCTCTGCCTGCCTCTCTGCCTGCTTGTGATCTCTGTCAAATAAATAAATAAAATATTAAAAAAACAAACAAACAAACAAAAAAAAACCCTCCAGACTAGGGGAATGGGGAGTTAGTGTTTAACGCTCATAGAGTTTTACTTTTGAGAAAAATGAAGTCTGGACAGAGATAGTGGTGGTGGTTGTACAACAATGTGAATGTACTTCATGCCACTGAATTGTAAACTTAAAAATGGTTAAAAAGGTCAATTTTATGTTATGTATATTTTATCAAAGCTGGTGGCATCACAATTCCAGATTTCAAGCCCTATTACAAAGCTATAATCATCAAGTTGGTGTGGTACTGGCACAAAAACAGATATATAGATCAATGGAAGAGAATAGAGAACCCAGATATGGACCCTCAATTCTATGGTCAATGAATATTCGACAAAGCAGGACAGAATATCCAATGGAATACAAGACAGTCTCTTCAACAAATGGTGTTGGGAAAACTGGACAGCCACATGCTGAAGAATGAAACTGGACCACCTTCTTACACCATACATAAAAATAAATTCAAAATGAGTGAAAGACCTTAACATGAGACAGGAAACCATCAAAAATCCTAGAGAATACAAGCAGTAACCTCTTTGACCTTGGTTGTAGCAACTTCTTACTAGACACGTCTCCAAAGGCAAGGGAAGCAAGGGCAAAAATGAGCTATTGGGACTTCATCAAGTCAAAACCAAAGTCAACCGACAGAATGGGAGAAGATATTTGCAAATGACATATCAGATAAAGGGCTAGTATCCAAAATCTATAAAGAACTTATCAACCTCAACACCCAAAGAACAAACCATCCAATCAATAAATGGGCAGAAGACATGAACAGACACTTCTCCAAAGAAGACATCCAAATGGCCAACAGACACATGGAAAAAATGATCTCAACATCACTCAGCATCAGGGAAATACAAATCAAGACCACAAATGAGATGCCACCTCGTACCAGTCAGAATGGCTAAAATTAACAAGTCAGGAAACAACAGATGTTTGCAAGGATGTGGAGAAAGGGGAATCCTCCTACACTGTTGGTGGGAACGCAAGCTGGTACAGCCACTCTGGAAAAAAGTATGGAGGCTCCTCAAAAAGTTGAAAATAGGGGCGCCTGGGTGGCTCAGTGGGTTAAAGCCTCTGCCTTCGGCTCAGGTCATGATCCTAGGGTCCTGGGATCGAGCCCCGCATCGGGCTCTCTGCTCAGCGGGGAGCCTGCTTCCTCCTCTCTCTCTGCCTGCCTCTCTGCCTACTTGTGATCTCTGTCTGTCAAATAAATAAATAAAATCTTTAAAAAAAAAAAAAAAAAAAAAGTTGAAAATAGAGCTACCCTATGACCCAGCAATTGCACTACTGGGTATTCACACTATTGATACAAATGTAGTGATCTGAAGGGCACCTGCACCCCAATGTGTATAGGAGCAATGTCCACAATAGCCAAACTATGGAAAGAACATAGATGTCCATCAACAGATGAATGGATAAAGAAGATGTGAGATATATATATATATATACACACATATATATATGAAAATTCCTCAGCCATAAAAAAAATGAAATCTTGCCATTTGCACTGACATGGATGGAACTAGAGGGTAATATGCTAAGTGAAATAAGTCAGTTGGAGAAAGACAATTATCATATGATCTCACTCACATGTGGAATTTAAGAAACAAAACAGAGGATCATAGGCAAATAGAGAAAAAATAAAACACGATGAAACCAGAGAGGGAGACAAACCATAAGAGACTCTTAATCATAGGAAATCGAGGTTTGCTGGAAGGGATGGGGGTAGAGGAATGGGGTAACTGGGTGATGGACATTAAGGAGGGTAAGTAATGTAATGAGCACTGGGTGTTATGTAAGACTGATGAATCACTGACCTCTACCTCTGAAATCAATAATACATTATATGTTAGTTAAATGTATTTTTTAAAAAAAGAATATATAAAAACCAACTTTTAGTTAACCAGCTTAAATTAGATGCTTAAATCAAAATCTAAGTTTCTTCATTGACATTTTCTTTTTAACAAAAGTCAAGGCTATATTAAAAACACAACACGCACACCCACACATAAAACCTTCAGACTAGGGGAATGGGGAGTTAGTGTTTAATGTCCACAGAGTTCTGCTTTGAGAAAATGAAGTTCTGGAAAGGGATAGTGGTGGTGGTTGTACAACAATGTGAATGTACTTCATGCCACTGAATTTTAAACTTAAAAATGGTTAAAAAGGTCAATTTTATGTTATGTATAGTTTACTCCACCCCACCCCTTCCAGAATCATCTAAGCAAACAGATAACCTTGCTCAGGACAAAACTGACATCCTGTTGTGAAGAATGAGGAACCTGACAAACCCCAGACCCACAGGCCACTCATTAACCTTGACTCAGAGGCTGCTCAGAGAGGCCATGGCCATGGCTTGCCTTCAAACATGGGAAGCTGGCTTGAAGCTCCAACACTAAACAGAGTACTATGCTTCCTAACCAGAACTATTTCAGAATAGGTGTTTCTAGCTGCTTCTTTATCCAAACACTATCCCCCTACTCTAAAACATAAAATACAAAGACCTCAGTCAAAGTGCGGGCAGTGGTCACAATTTCTCCTACAGCGTCCACCAGGAAACACTGTTTACAAAATAGAACTCCAGGAGGGAATTTGTCCTATGGGAACTCTGTTTAGGAGCAAGGTAAAAGTGGGGGCACATCTATGGAAGATAATGACTTGAGTTTTAGAGTATTTTATTTGCAATCCAACCGTAACAACAGGAAGCCAGAAGGGCATGCTGCCTCCATGGGCCACTTCCACACACCCAAATGATACTGACATCGGCTGTAT
Source organism: Martes martes (assembly GCF_963455335.1). NCBI lineage: Eukaryota > Metazoa > Chordata > Mammalia > Carnivora > Mustelidae > Martes > Martes martes. The sequence continues at coordinate 136,753,863 of NC_137889.1, forward strand.
ATGGAACACTGCTTTTGTCTTCTCTAGGAAGGTGGGATGCTAAAATGTGAACAGCGCATCAATGGATTATTAAGAAATAAGCTAAAGGGAGCCAGGACACATTCCCGTTTAACCTCGGTAGAAAATTCTGCCCATCCTGCGAAAACGTCCTGACTCCTGACTAGCAGGTTCTACATAAGTACCAAAGTCCCAGGAGCTTGGGTTGGTTTATTTAAGTTAGACCTTGAACAACATCTGCCTATGGAGTCAGAGGCCAAAGGAAAGTCAAGATGCGCCACTAATAATCTAGAACCATTTCAAACATATTCCTAGAATATTAAGTGAAAAGAGTAGAGTAATAAATGATGTTGACAGTAGTATCTCAAACTTACCGGAATAGGTATAGCACATAAAAGCAAGGAAATACATAAAAATAGTAGCAGTAGTTATCTGCCTGGGGGAGTTAGATAGCTAATTACATATTTATCCATTATACAGATTTTCTATAATGAAAATGGCAATTGGCAAGGCAAACCATTGTTAGAAATTACGAAGATGTCCTTTCTTCTCCCAAGCCTTTCTTGTGCCTGGTATTACTTCCTCCAATTTTTAAAAATCCGTTTTGCTATTGTTGCACATCTCACTCTGTACTGTGATTTACTTACTTAAATTCCCTTCTCTGGAGCCCAGCGCCGAATCCCCGCCCTGCGGTGGGGCGCGGGAAATGTGGCGTGGGGAAGACCCACTCCCCAGCGCTGCTCGTGGGGGGCCCAAGTCCTTCTGATTGAGGCCCAGCCTGTGGACGGTGTGAGGCCAGTATCGGCAGGGCGCGCCAGCCCGGGTCTTCCCAGAGTCGGGTTGCTTGGGAATGCAGCCCAAAGCGGGTGGTAAACTCCATCTAAGGCTAAATACCAGCGCGACCGAGAGTCAACAAGTACCCTAAGGGAAAGTTGGAAAGAACTTTGAAGAGAGTTCAAGAGGGCAAGAAACCCTTAAGAGGTAGACGGGTGGGGTCCACGCAGTCTGCCCAGAGGATTCAGCCCGGTGGGTCTCTCCCGCGCCCCCGCCTTCCTCCCGACCCCTCCACCCGCCCGTCCTCCCCCGTCATCCCTCCTCCCCGGAGGGGCGCTCCAGCCAGAGCGGGGCCAGGGGTGGGGAGGGGGGGGGACCGCCCCGGCCGGAGACTGGCCCCCACTGCGCGCATTTCCACCGAGGCGGTGCGCCGCGACCGGCTGCCGGTTGGCTGGGAAGGCAGGTGGGGAAGGTGGCTGGGGTGGGGCCGCTCTCTTCGGGGTGCGCCCCCCCCCCCAGCAGCGCTCACCGAATCCCCGGCCGAGGGGAGCAGACCTTCGCCGGGCTCTCCCCAATCCAGGCGCCCACCGCCTCGGGGGCTCGCCGGGCGGAAATAAATAAATAAAACAAAACAAACAAACAAAAATAAATTCCCTTCTCTCCCCCACACTAGACTGATTTCCTTCAGAGCAGGAATCAGGCCATTTATCTTTTCAACTGGGGGGGGGGGGTACTTACTATTCCTGGCACACAGTTGCTACAAAATAAATGTTTATTGTTGCAAATGAAGCATTTAGTTACTAAAAAGTTTATGACAAAGGTCTGCTTATTACCAAGGAGCTTTAAAATTTTTCCTACATCATAGAGTTTCCAAAGTCAAAGGAAAAAGTAGTAGAAACCAATAGCCTCCTAAATTAGTGATGATGCTATACGGATCAATCCAAGAAAGGAAAGAATTTTACAGGTACCTAGGGTATGGATGCATACATTGCATTTTTTTTTTTAAGTGGTAAACAAAGACTTTTGCCCTGCCCAAGGAGGTCGTATTCTTTCTGAGCAGGAGTGTTTGAAACTGGGTAGGTAAATAGACTGAAATGAGTCACCACTGAAGAACAGTAGAAACACCAAAGGATAAAAGCTCTGGAAGAATCTGAGAGCCCAACTTATTCTCTGGACAAGGGAAGAACATACAATTTCAATTTTATGCTTCAATAAAATATCTTCTGTAGCTAAAAATGATAATCACAAGTATAAACCTAACTCACAAAAACCAGCCTTAAAATACACTATAATGTAGATTTCGGCATGTATATGCTCTAAGCAAAAACCAAAATTCTTTGGAAAATACCCCAGTGGTGTATTAGGATCAAACCCCAACCACACAAGTTAGAGCGGTCTGACCCTTAGCTGCTTTGCGAGCTGCTGCGAATGCGCATGCCCGGCTTGGCTTGGCCCCTGTGGGGGCGGAGGCATGGGCGGGGGCACAGGCATGGGCGGGGGCACAGGCGGAGGCGGGGGTGGGGGTGGGGGTGGGGGTGGGGGTTGCGGGTTGGGGGGCCTGCTCAGGAGAAGGCCCCTAGGGAAGACAGAGCAGGGGGGGAGGCGGTAAGTGTGTATGCGCATGATTTCACTTTAGTAATCGCCATGACGATAAATGAAGAGGGGAAATCATTTATTAATTCATCCTAATTTGTGCAATGGTTTCTAAAAGGGGCAAATAAGAGAATGATTCTGAAAAAAATCACGGCATAAGAATATCCCGGGGAGATGTGGAAAGACACCAAAGTGGCCACACTAGAGAAGTGATACACCCAGCGGGTGAGGGGTTAGGAGGCCACAGAAAAGAATAAAAGAAGGAAGACAAAAACTGAATTATTATTATTATTTTTTGAAATGGTTTATACTCTAAGGAGATGCAAAACATTCTGTGGCTGAGTCAGCTTGGAAATAATGAGAGAGTCTATAAAGTTCATAGGATCTGGGGCTTAATAATACCCCAGAGGAAATTATGTAGCAAAAAGCAAATGCCAGTGCATTTGTTTGATGACATCCATTAGTGCGAACTGTCTGACAGAAACAAGCAACAGGCACCAAAATACCTCGATATTAAAGTCAGGATGGAAAAAAATGGATGAGTTCTTCAAAGAGTAAATATATATGGTTCATCTAAGATCAAACAATAAATAACTCTAACCCGTGCTTGCTGATTCTCAACGTATTGTGTTATTTAAAGCCGGGCCTACAATAAGAAATAAAAGCAGATGGACAGCAAGAAGCTTGAACAGAAAGTGTCAAGAAATGAGCCAAGAATCAAATAGTAATGTAAAAAGGGAAGAATCGTAGGCCACACTGAACTGGCCTAGGGCAAGGGCTAGTATAAATAAAATTAAACTTCCTCAAGGTGGTTTTTTTTTTTTTAAGATTTTATTTATTTATTTGACAGAGAGAGAGATCACAAGTAGGTGGAGAAGCAGGCAGAGAGAGGAGGAAGCAGGCTCCTCACTGAGCAGAGAGCCTGATGCGGGGCTCGATCCCAGGACTCTGGGATTATGACCTGAGCCGAAGGCAGAGGCTTAACCCACTGAGTCACCCAGGCGCCACCTAAAGTTTTTTTTTAATATTAAAAAGCTATTTCTTTAGTTAATCTTTCCAAAAATTCCATTGTAAGAGATCTGGAATAATACATCATGACAATCTAAACACTGCTAAAGCAGTGTAATTTGTCATAATTAAGAACCGAAACCAGCCAAATGTTGCACAGCAAGAGCACGGTAAATCGAACTGTGGCCCATCTATGGCTTGGATATCACGCGGCTTCTAGTAATTCTAAGCAGTAACGTGGAATAGACTCATGAAAGAGCTCCAAATGAATGTTATTTTATACAGTAGGGATTATGGAGCTAAAGTAATACTTTATATAGTTTTTAAAATAGATTTTCTTAATTACATTTAGATTCTCTAAAAAAAAAAAAAGGGAAAAGTTGCAATTTAACTTAGATTTGCTTTGGATATTTTTTATGAGAAGTACCCTCCCAGGGCTGTAAACACGCTCTGAGCAGCAAAGAAAAGGAAATCACGTTCCTTGCTTATCACTATGAGGTTGAATAACAGCCTTAGTAAAATATCTCAGAGATAAAAGATGCTACCCTGAGAGGCTCTCTGTGGCTCACAGGCTGCCCGCCATTCTTTGCCAGGTTTCTAGAAGTCACTAACTAAATACCGGGTTTAATATCTGAAGAAAGAATTTATATATTCCCTTATAGGAAGAAAACCACCAAGTCTTGTTGTGTCGATTTTATCGTTTTGTCTTAGAGCTAGTCAGGCATCTAAAAACTAAGGAAAATGAATCTCAATTGAAGGCTTTGGCTGGAGCCAGCAGTGTACTTTCCCCAGGCCTGTTTCCTGATGATCAATTTGCCTAAAAGCATTTCAAGAAGGATTAATTCCCCTTGGGAGTTTCTGCATCTATTTACATATCCTGTCCTTTTCTGACACTTCTTTGTCATTTTGGGATTATTAAATTAATTCCTCTACAGGCATATTTTCTTATTTTAAAGAAATATTTCTTAAAGGTACATTGCTTTATATCTTTGTGTATTTTATCTACTTTATTAAGTACTCGTAAGAATTTTTTCTAAGATTTTATTTATTTATTTCAGGGAGGGAGGGGCAGAGGGAGAGGCAGAGAGAAACCCCTAAGCAGAAGCTAATCTGAGCTCAGAGCCTGACTCAGGACCTGGATCTCATGACCCTGAAATTAGACCTGAGCTGAAACCAAGAGCTGGATGCTGAACCAACTGGGCTACCCAGGTGCCCCTTAAGACTTTTTAAAGCTCATCTTTCTAAGTGAAGAAACTTTCTTCAAGGAATAATTTTTTATTTTTAGGATACTCTGCAGATGCAGCAACACTAAAAAAAGGTTTTCAATGATAGGAAGACAGTTTTTATGCAACTTAAAAACATTTGATTTTATTGATGTATTTAAACTTACTATATATTGATGTATTTAAACTTAAACTATATATAAAAATTCAAATACCTTAACAGTGAATTTCATTTAGGGAGAAGGATTAGGGTTATATGAAAATCCCACTTGGGGAATGTTTCCAACTACATATGTTGGCATCCTCCCCTAAATTCTAGAAGTTTTGGGGCGACTGTCACATTTCTTTCCTGCTGATAAACTCCTACCTGTCCCCCAAAAAAAGAAGACCCAAAAGGAAATGGAATTTGCCTTTGGCTTCCCACTCACTCCAGACCATATTCTGGCTGTTGATCCCTTCATGATTATTCACAATATATATGCACTTTTTTTTTTTAGAGAAAGAGAGAGAGGGAGATAGAGAGAAGGGTGGGGGTAAAGAGGGAGGGGGAGATAAAGAATCTTAAGTAGATTCCACACTCCCAGCGTGGAGCCTAACACAGGGCTTGATCTCACAACCCGGAGATCATGACCTAAGCCGAAATCAAGAGTCAGACGTTTAACCCACTGAGCCACCCAGGTGCCCCAATTCACGACATATCTTTCTGAGTTCATTAATTAAACTAAAACAGCACTTGTGAAAGTTAGAACGGATTCTGAATATCATAATTCTGTTGTTAAAGAAAACTTATAGTTGGGAGCCCCATCATCAAATTCCGTATCACGAGGTTCTAATTCATAGCACTATGCTTCCTTTGGTACAAAGGAGATCAGAAAAATATTTATTTCACAAGAAAACATGTTTTCAAGGAGAAAGGTTACACAGAAAGAACAAGCTTTTTCCACTGTTTGCTGTTTAAACCCAGAAAGGTTTGGGCAGCCTGACCTCGCAGGGCTAGGCCAAGCAGGTCCGAACCAGTGCAGCCAAGAGGCCCTCACATCTCCACACACACCCCACTCAAAAGCAGGCGGCCCAGGTACTCACCGGCAGGGCAAGATCCGCACGATGTCATTGGGCTTGTACCCTTCGATGCAAACTGCGCAGTTATCAAAATCGGGCTCTGTTTCCTGCAACAGAGAAAGTACAGAGGAGTTCACTTGTGTAGCTTCAACTTCTGTGTGAAGAGGCAAACAAGCAAGGGGAGCTTGCCTGGAGACAGGCTTTCGATCATCTGTGTGCCAATTTTCTCAAACAATAATTGACTGTCTATTGGCTCAGTTTCCATTCCTTCCAACCTCCACTTTTTGTTTCTGGGTTCCACTGTAAGTGCTTTTGTGAGGGAATAATTTTTTAATGTATTGTTACTAAAAATGCTGTTTATTTATGAGTGTGAGAGAGCAATTTTTAAGTATACCATTATTAGGAATGCTATTTATTATAATTAGAAGTGACATCCAAATCTCAAGGCTGAGAAACACTATTTATGGAGAAGTGTCCGAATGATACTCAATCCATCAGTCCCTTGGGAATCTTATGTGTATACATCTCTAGAACCATGGTTTTAACTTTTTATTCGAGTATATACATCTCTCTTTATTCGAGGATATACATCTCTCTTTCAATACCCCATTTCATATTCTGTTCAGGGGAAAAAAGTAACGCAAAATATACTTTAAACTTAGTAATGCTTTTAAATGAATTTCATCTTAGGAAGCTCAGTAGTATTTTTTATATAGTTGAAAAATAGCAGCGCATAGTGAGATAAATCAAGTATTCAGACTAGAGATGGAACCTGGTTATACATGCAGACTTGTGACTCCCTTACAAATGTCCCAAGGAGCCCCAAATACAAGTACCACAATCCACGGCTCTAAAATTTCTTCTGGGGAAAGACCTTTAGAGGCTGCAGGCCTTGGATTGCACTGTTTCCTTGTTCCTTCTCAAGATACACTTCTACTTCTGATATGGTTAGAGCATCATTGTTTACAAAAGCTGAGATATGGAAACAGCCCATGTGTCCACTGATAGATGAATGGATAAGGAAGATGTGATATATATACATTTAATGGAATTATACACACACACACACACACACACACAGAAACTATAATATATATATCATATATGTATGATATATATATATGGAATATTACTCAGCCATAAAAAAGAGAATGAACCGTTGACGTTTGCAACAGCATAGATAAATCTAGAAGGTATAAATGCTAAGTGAAATAAGCCAGTCAGAGAAAGACAGATACCATCTGATTTCACTCATATGTGGAATTTCAGAAACAAAACCAATGAACACAGGGGGAAAAAAGGAAACAAACAAAAAACTCAGACTCTTAATTACACACAGCTGGTGCTTGCCAGAGGGGAAATGGGTGGGGAGGTGGGCGAAATATATAAAGGAGATTAGGAATACACCTATCTTGATGAGCACTGAGAAATGTATAGAATGGTTGAGTCATTATGTTGTACACCTGAAACTAATATAACACCGTATGTTAATTATACCAGAATTAAAAAAAGATAGGCTTTGCTGTTGGCTTTATGTCCTCATTCTACAGCAAGGGAGGCTGCTGTAATGACTGTGGGGTTGTGGATGCTAGATTTCAGAGGGATTGAATATGCTTTCTGTATTTACTGTAGATTATCAGTGGAAGACATCATTCAGCATATAACACTTTCTTCCTTGCAAGGATTTATGGAAAATTTTTCTCAAATTGTAATACCAGGAATAACCATTTCATTTCCACCTTGTGGACACTGCAATAAGGTAATTAGATATTGTTTGAATATTTCTTCCTTCTTTGCATTGGCTGCTAGAAAGCCCCAACCTAAGTTTGGGATCCATTTTTGTTACACATTTCAGGTAATGTATTTGTCTAAAAAATTTATTCTAGCTTCATCTATTTTTCCTATACTTTTCATTTTCTTACACTTTCTTTCCAACTACTTTGTTGTCCTACTGCATGCATTTTATAAATTGTTTTAAATTATATCTAATAAAGATGGGTATAATTACAGACACAGGAGAGCTATTTTCATGGATACCCCTTTTCCCGTCCTTCCTTCTCTTCTACCCTGGCTGCCAGAAAAGTCCGGAACTTTTTCGACTGGTCCCTCTCCAAAAAGAAAAAAGAGTCTGCTGTTACCTTATCACCCTTCTTGATGGTTCTGACCTGGAGCTTGCTGATCGCTTTCTTGGCCGCATCTCCCAGTCGTCGCTAAAAAAAAAAACCGAAAAGCCGCTTGTTAGCAATACAGATGTGTAATTCTTGACTTTGTTGCTGATGGCGTTGACTAAACCAGGGCAGCCATCTCTGAAATCACGCACACGTGGCATGAATGTCAAGGACAATGGCTGGAAGAGATGGGGCAGTGACATCTGGGCAAGACCTTTAGTGACTGAGGTCTTTTAAGCACTGTCATCGAGAGAAGCTCTCCATGCCCAGTGTTAAGCAAGTGGCAAACGGTGTGGAAAAATCCCACCCTACAGTGACTCCAGCATGCGGTACATTTACGCAGACTGGCACACGCACGCAAGTTCAGTAATTTGCCACTCTAGCCACTTCATCTGTGACCAGGAGATAGCCAATCTGGACCCTTGGAATAAACCTCGTGTCCTCTTTTTCACAGTCAGGATTTACTACGTGTGTATTTCTTTCCATTTGCAATTTAAGGACTTTCCTTTGCTTATAGAGACCTGGCACAGCTTTATGTATTTCATCTGTACGGTTCTAGTCCATCACATTCTTGCATGCCAATGTCACCTCCTCTGGCGAGGTTTAAGTGTGGGTGTGCCTAGAGGAAGATACATAAAACATACATGTTCAGCTTAGCAAATAATTATAAAGCGAACACCTGTGTAACCCCTGTCGCTCATGTCGACTCATATAGTAGCACTCCCTAAAAAAAAAATTTTTTTTGATAGAGAAAGTTGCTATCCCGATGAGCCCTGTAGTCATGCGACGATAGGCCACTCAGGAAGAAGGGGTGGGGGGAGAGTGGTGAATTCAGTTCTAATCTGTGAGATCTGCTTGTGTGCTTGTGAGTTTCCTACATGTAACAGCTCCTTCTTCTCTTTGTGTACTATGACCCTGTAACAGACGCGTATTGGCAGCCTTGAAACGTATTTGAAGGCTATGATAAACGAGACAAACACTTAAATGGAATCATCACTTGCCTTCACTAATTTGGCTCCTTTTAGAAACAACACTTAAGCTTCTTTCCTTTCTTTTAAATTGTGAACATATACTAGTGAACAATTAACATATCCTATGTACCACGCTAAAACTTTATATAGATTATCACCTTTATTCTTACAACAACCCGGTGAGGAAAAAAAGTACTATTTTATAGAACGAATGGAGACTTACAGAGCTTACGTAAATCGTTTGTCATTATCAGTGAATGGTCAGTCAGAATCTGAATAAAATTAAGTCTGACTTGAAAGCTGGAGCTAAACCACCACTTTTATTACTCAATAAACCACCCCAGTCACCCAACCAACCAACGTCTACCCAGTCAGCCAGCCAGCAATCAGCTGACATTTGGCCAACCAGCCAACCAACCAATATCTAACAAGCTAGCCATCGAACCTACCAATCAGTGAGCAGCCAGCCAGCATCTGGCCAGCCAGTTAACCAGTCAACCAGCCATTCAGCCAGCTGGCCAAGCAACTAAACCAACCAAGATCTATTAAGTATTTATCATATGGCACTTCCTTGAGCATACAACAGTTAAAGTAAGTAAGTTGAAGAGAGGTGTTCTCCTTGTTAATTCATTTTCTCTTTGATATTTTGTCCTTAGTTTCTAAAATGATTACTGGCCATTTTAACAGAAAAGTGAGTTTGGTTGTTACCTAAAAGGAGACATAAATACCCTTGAGTTTATGCAGAAGTCCACAACTAAGGTTGCAGGAAAAAGAGGGAGAGTCTATAATGTTAGGTACCATGGTGGCGGGTGGACATTGAGTGAGAGGGAAAAACACCGAGAAGAAACTAAAAAAGAATGGAACCGTCTGTCCTCTCCTCTTCCTCTAATTACTGTGTGATCATCCTCTGATCTCAGCTCAGGCCACTTCTTCAAGGAGCTCTCTTCCCCCATGTCTCCCAAGAGAGACAATCCTTCTAAGTCTATATCTTATGGAACCTGGTCGCTCTGCTTCATAGCACTGTCATAAAATTCGCAATTTGACATTTGTTTTTATGACCGATCCCCGTTAAATTTCCTTCATGTAAACTCCCTGAGGGCCAGACTGTGTTTGTTTTTGCTTCCCATTGTGTCCCAGCACCTAGAATAAAGCTGCCTTTGATAACTAACAATCATTCCATGAATATTTTGGATCACTCGTTTTGTCCCAGGCATAGCTCTGGGTTCTGGAAAGAAGGGTAGTGGAAGGGGGCGTCTGGCTGGCTCAGTCCATAGCCATGCAACTCTTGATCTCAGAGTTGTGAGTCTGAGCCCATGCTGGGGATGGAGAACACTTAAAATGTTCTTTTTAAAAAATCTTTTTTAAAAAATGGTAGTGAAAAACACACACATAAATTCCTGTTCTTTTTGGCTTATGATCTAGTGGCAATGCCATAAATCACTGGTAAGTGAATAAAATTTTAAACCAAAAGATTTTTTTTTTCTACACATGGAAAACCACCTGTGAGGTTAAGCCAGTTAACGAGAAAATTAATGGACAAACTGTAAGCAATACATGTGGTGAGATAAGCAAAGATGTGAGCTTGGCCTTGGCAAAATTAGTCCTTCTCAACCAAGAGTTGCTTTTCATTGAAGAAGCCTGGAGCGGGAATTGAAGGGAATAGAGAAAGGGCTACCAGGAGTAAGTTACCAGGAATTAAGTACAACAGACCTGCAGAACATTAGGCTTAGAATATGAAATCTGAACCCAAATAGATTTGTTGATTGTTTTTCAGTGAAGAGCTCAGATATTTTTGCAATTGTGTTAATTTGTTTTTAAGATTTTATTTATTTATTGGACAGAGAGAGAGAGAGTGAGCACAGGCAGGGGGAGCGGCAGGCAGAGGGAGAGGGAGAAGCAGGCTCTCCTCTGAGCAGGGAGCCCGATGTGGGGCTCGATCCTAGGTCTCTGGGATTATGATCTGAGCCGAAGGCAGACGCTTAAGCTAAGCGGAGCAAATAAGTGGCAAATATTATTTTCAAACAACAGTCACAGAGTATACTCAAAGGAAGACCAACATTTCTTAAGGAAGTGAACCAGAAATTATTCAATTATTTTGTCAAAGTTAATTTTACCTAAAACAATTCTTTTAAAAAATTTTCATAAATTTTTATTGAAATTCAAAACATAATGGAGTACAGATTTTTTTTTTTTTGGCTAATGAAGAGAATGGAATTATTTTTGGTGGGAGTAACATTTCCTTTAGCTGAGGTTCAGAGTTAGTGTTTCCTATCATCAGAATCACTTGCTGATCTGTACTATACTGATTACATTGTTTTCTATGCATAATTCTGCGTGATAGCCATTACAAGGGAAAATAATGAAACACAAGGCATAACCTCTGTTCTCAGGGAATTTGCAATTTATTTGTAAAATTGCCATTGCGGTGGGAGAGCTACCTTGATAAGTATAGTATAGTATTACTGCTTTAGGAGAGAGATGAGATAGTTTAAAACTGCCTAAAATACTTTTTAAAGACAAACAGTTCTGAAGGATACAGATAACAAAGTGAAGCCAGGCACGTCCTTAATTTTATTAGAAAATTGGTAGAGTGGCTTATACTAACTTATACTTTCAATATCCATTTTCTCTTTCATGTGACTGTCTCTTAGTATTCTGTTACTTCATTATGTAATAGCTATTTCTTTTGAAACAACCCAAGAGAAATGTCACTTTTTAAAAAATGTTTTTATTTTAATCACCTGGTGCTCACCATAGCAAGCGCATGCTTATAATTTCTATCACCCATTTTACCCATTCCCTTACCCACCTCCCCTCTGATAACCATCTGTTTGTTCTCTCTTTTTTTCCCCTTTGCTTGTTTGTTTAAGTTCCACATATGAGTGAAATCATATGGTATTTGTCTTTATCTGACTGATTTATTTCACTAAGCCTAATACTCTCTAGCTCCATCAATGTTGTTGCAAATGGCAAGATTTCCTTTTTTATGGCTAAATAATATTCCATTGAATCTATAGGCTACGTCTTCTCTATCTATTCACCCATCCCTGGACACTAGGACTGCTTCCATATCTTGGCTACTGGAGCTAATGTTGCTATAAACACAGGGTGCATGCATCCCTTTGAATTAGTGTTTTTGCATTCTTTGGCGAAATACCTAGCATTGGGATTACCAGATCATAGGGAAGTTCAATTTTTAACTTTTTGCGAAACCTCCATACGGTTTTCCACAGGGGCCACACCAAGTTTGCATTCCCAGCAACACTGCAAGAGGGTTCCTTTCTTCCCACATCCTCACCAACATCTGTTGTTTCTTGTGTTTTTGATTACAGACATTCCAACAGATGTGAGGTAGTATCTCACTGCAGTTTTGATTTGCATTTCCCTGATGGTCAGTGATGATGAGCATCTTTTCATGTGTCTGGTGGCCATCTGAATGCCTTCTTTAGAGAATGTCTGTTCATGTTTCATGCCCATTTTTAAACTGAAAATATTTGGGGGGGGTGTTGAGTTTTGTAAGTTCTTTATATGTTTTGGATACTAACCCTTTATCAGCTATGTCATTTGCAAGAATCTTCTCCCATTCTTTGGCTGCCTTTTAGTTCATTGACTGTTTCCTTTGCTGTGCAAAAGCTTTTTATTTTCATGTAGTTCCAATAGTTTATTTTTGCTTTTTGCTTCCCTTGCCTCAGGGGACGTATCTAGAGAAAAGCTGGCCAAGGCTGATGTCAGAGAAGTTATTGCCTGTGCTTTCTTCTAGGATTTTTATGTTTTCAGGTCTCACGTTAGGTCTTTAATTCATCTCATCTTCATGTATGGTATTAGAAAGTGGTCCAGTTTCATTCTTTTGCATGTTGCTGCCCAGTTCTCTCAACACCGTTTGAAGAGACTGGGTCTTTTTCTCATTGGATATTCTTTATTGCCTTGTCAAAAATTAATCGTCCATATAATTGTGGGGGGTGTATTTCTGGATTTTCTGTTCAATTCCATTGATCTGTGTATCTATTTTTGTGCCAGTAACATACTGTTTTGATTATTACAGCTTTGTAATATAAACAGAAGCCTGGAATTGTGATACCTCCAGCTTTGCTTTTCTTTTTTTAAGATTGCTTTGGTTATTCCACACAAATTTTAGGATTGTTTTTGTTCTAGCTCTGTGAAAAATGCTGGCGGTGTTTTGATAAGGATTGCCAATAAATGTGGATTGCTTTGTGTAATATAGACATTTTAACAATATTTGTTTGTCCAATCCATGAGCATGGAATGCCTTTCCATTTCTTTGTGTCATCTTCAGTTTCCTTCATCAGTGTTTCATAGTTTTGAGAGTATAGTTTTGAGAGAGTTTTCACTTCTTTGGTTAGGTTTATTCTTTGTTATCGTATTATTTTTGGTGCAATTGTAAAAGGGGACTATTTCCTTAATTTCTCTTTCTGTTGCTTCATTATTGCTGTACAGAAATGTAACAGATTTCTATAGATTGATTTTATATCTTGAGACTTTACTGAATTCATTTCTCAGTCCTAGCAGTTTTTTGGTGGAGTCTTTTGGCTTTTCTACATATAGTATCATATCATCTGCAAATAGTGAAAGTTTTTCTTTCTTACTGATTTGGAAGCCTTTGATTTCTTTTTGCTGTATGATTGCTGTGCTAGGACTTCTAGAACTATGTTGAATAAAAGTGGTGAACGTAGACAGTGTTGTCTTGTTTCTGACCTTAGGGGAAAGACTCTCAGTTTCTCCCCATTAAGGATGATGTTAGTTGTGTGTTTTTCAAATATGGCCTTTATTATATTGAGGTATGTTCCCTCTAAACCCACTTTGTTAGGGTTTTTATCATGAATGGATTTTGTACTTTGTCAGATACTTCTGCTTATTGAAATGATCATATGATTCTTATTCTTTCTCCTATTGATATTGATTTGTGAATATTGAATCACCCTTTCATCCTGAGAATAAATCCCACTTGATCATGGGGGATCATTTTTTAAATGTATTGTTGGATTCAGTTTGCTAGTATTTTGTTGAGGATTTTTGCGTATATGTTCATCAGAGATATTTGCCTGTAGTTCTTTCTTTCTCTCTCTCTCTCTTTTTTTTTTTTTTGCAGTGTCTTTATCTGGTTTTGGTATCAGGGTAATGCTGACTTCATAAAATGAATTTGAAAGTTCTGCCTTTTCTGGTTTTGTTTTGTTTTGTTTTGGCAGCAGTTTGAGAAGGATAGGTATTAACTTCTCTTTAAATGTTTGGTAGAATTTAGATGTGAAGCCATCTGGTCCTGGACTTTTATTTTTTGGAAAGTTTTTTGATTATAGTTTCAATTTCTTTGTTGATAATTGGTCTGTTCAAATTTTCTATTTCTTCCTGCCTCATTTTTGGTAGGCTAAATCATGTCCAATTTGTTGGCATATAGTTTTTCATAATATTCTCTCATAATTGTTTGTATTTCTGTGGTGTTTGTTGTTATTTCCCCTCTCTCATTTGTGATTTTTTTAGTTGAACCCTTTCTCTTTTTTTCCTGGTAAGTCTCGCTAAAGGTTCATCAATTTTATTGATATTTTCAAAGAACAAGCTCTGGGTTTCACTGATCTCTTCTATTGTTTTTCTAGTTTTTATATTACTTATCTCTGTTCTAATCTTTATTATTTCCTTCCTGCTGGCTTTAGGTATTGTTCTTCTTTCTTCTTTTTTAAAAAGATTTATTGTAGAGAGAGAGTGAGACACCCCAAGTGAGGCAAGGGGCAGAGGGGAGGAATTTTCAAGCAGACTCCCTGCTGAGTGCAGAGCCCAATGTGGGGCTTGATCTCACGACCCATGAGATCATGACCTGAGCCAAAATTAAGAGTCAGATGCTTAACCAACTGAGCCACCCAGGTGCCCTGTTTTTCTTTTTCTAGCTCCTTTAGGTATAAGGTTAGGTTGTTTGAGATTTTTCTTGCTTCTCCTTCCCTCTTATAACTGCTTTTACTGTGTCTGGAAGACTTTGAACTATTGTCTTCATTTTCATTTGTTTCCAATATACTTTTTATTTTGTCTTTTATTTCCTGGTTGATCCATTCATTGTTTAGCAGCATTTAATTAACCTCCATGTATTTGTGGTCTTTCCAGATTTTTTCTTATGGTTGACTTCCAGTTTCTTGGGGTTCTTGTCAGAAAAGATGCATGGTATGACTTAGATTTTTCTAGATTTTTTTGAAGCTTGTTTTGTGGCTTAATATGTGATCTATTCCGGAGAATGTTCCATGCACTCTTGAAAAGAATGTGCATTTTGCTATTTTAGGATGGAATGTCCTGGATATATCTGTGAAATTCATCTGTTCCAGTGTGTTATTCAAAGCCATTGTTTCCATGTTGATTTTTTGTTTCGATGATCTGTCCATTGATATAAGTGGGGTTTTAAAGTCCCCTACAATTATAACATTATTACTGATTAGTTCCTTTATGTTTTTTATTAACTGTTTTATGCATTGGGTGCTCCTATGTTGAGTGCACAAATATTTCAGTTGTTGTATCTTCTTGTTGGATTGTCCCATTTATTATTATACAGTGTCCATCTTTGTCTCTTGTTACAGTCTTTAAAGTCTAATTTGTCTAATACAAGTATTGCTACTCCAGTTTTTTATGGACATCCATTTGCATGATAAATGTTTCTCCATCCCCTCACTTTCAATCTGCAGGTGTCTTTGGGTCTGAAATGAGTCTCTTGTAGGCAGCATATAGATAGGTCTTGTTTTTTTAATACATTTTGTAACCCTATGTCTTTTGATTGGAGCGCTTAGTCCAATTACATTCAAAGTAATTATTGGTAGATATGTATTTATTGCCATTTTACTACTTGTTTCGTGGTTGTTTCTGAAGTTTTCTCTGATCCTTTTTTGTCTTTCTTTCATGGTTTTCTGGTTTTCTTTAGTGATGTATTTGGATTCCTTTCCCTTTGCATATTTGTTAGCTTTGATTTGTGGTTACCGTTAGGTTTGTATAGAACATCCTCTGCATAAGGCAGTCTATATTAAATTTGATGGATGTTTACGTTTGTACCCATTCTTTACTCTTCTCCTCCCCATGTTTTAGATATATGGTGTCATATTTTACACCCTTTTGTTTTGCGAGTTCTTTGACTGATTTGTTTACAGAGATATTCATTTTTAGTGCTTCTGTGTTTCCTACCTTTATACTGTCATTTTGGGTCTTTCTTTTCTGCTCGAAAAACCCCCTTTTATATATATTTTTAAAGACTTCATTTATTTGACAGAGAGACAGTGAGAGGGGGAACACAAGCAGGGGGAAGGAAAGGGAGAAGCAGGTTTCCTGCTGAGCAGGGAGACTAATGCAGGATCGATCCCAGGACTCTGGGATCATGACCTGAGCCGAAGACAGAGGCTTAGCAACTGAGCCACCCAGGGGCCCTCCCCTTTAATATTTCTTGCAGAGCTGATTTTGTCGTCATGATTTGCCTTTCGTTCTTGTTTGTCTGGGAAACTTTATCTTTCTATTCTGAATGACAGACTTGCTGAATAGAATATTCTTGGCTGTAGGTTTTTTGCATTCAAACACTTTGAATATATCATGCCACTCATTTCTGGCTTGGAAAGTTTCTGCTGAAAAATACCCCAATAGCCTTATAGGACTTCCTTTGTACGTAACTGTCATCTTTTCTCTTTCTGTTTTTAATATTTTTTCTTCACCACTATATGTTGCCATTTTAATTACTGTGTGTCTTGATGTGGACCTCCTTGGGATGATTTTGTTAGGAGATCTCTGTTTCCTTCCCCTGATGAGGGAAGTCTTTAGCTGTTAGCTATTAATTATTCATAAATTCTCTGCCCCCTTTTCTCTCTCTCCTTTTTCTGATACTTCTGTAATAAAAATGTTATTACATTTGATGGAATCACTGAGTTCCCTAAATCTATTTTTGTTTTGCATAATTCTTTTCTCTCTCTTTTGTTCAGCTTGATTACTTTCTATTATTTTATTTATTTTATATATATATATTTTATTTATTTATATTATTGTCTTCTAGGTCATTAATTTGTTCCCCTGCTTCTTCCAGCCTGCTGTTCATTCCATCAGGCATGTTTCTCATTTTGTTTATTGAGCCCTTTATCTCTGCTATTTCTTATCTCTTTATTAACGGTCTGTCTCCTTGATGTCCTCCACTCTTTGCTCAAGTCCAGTGAGTGTCCTAATGATCACTGCTTTAAATCTCCACCAGGCATGTTACTTATATCCATTTTACTTAGATCTCCAGCTATGGCCTTGTCCTGGTCTAGCATTTGGGACAAATTCTTCTGTTTTCCCATTTTACCTAAGTCTCTGTGCCTTTTTCTGCGTGCTAGGAAAGTCAGCTCTGTCTCCTATTCTTGAGGGTAATAGCTTTATGAAGAAAAGGTCCTGTAGTGCCCTGCAGTATGGTGTCCCATTACCCAAGGCTTGGTGTTTCCAGGAGTGTCTCCCACGTGTGCTGTGTGTGCTCTTCTGTTAGGTCCTGATCTCTTTATCCTTCAGTCCAGTTGTCTGCAGAGGCTGTCTCTGCCTATTGTGGCAGCGTTTGGCTCCTGGCCTGAATGTGGCACATTTTAACTTGGTGTGCTCTTGTCTGCTTGTGAAATGAGACTTGTCACCACGGACCCCAGAACCAAGTCCTCAGAAAAATCCCACTTTGGGAGAAATGGTGCTGGCAGGAGTTTGGAGCAGTGTTCTGGGGGAGAAGGCCTGATGTACTGGGACTGAGGCAAGCATGATTCAAAAGGGCAGTTTTGGTGTGCAGAGGGGTAGGGCTTGGTGTAAGCAAGTTAGCGAGCCAGTGCCTGTGCTGTGTTCTACCTGAAAGTGGCCATAATTTATGCTGGCGGCAAGGGAGGATAATGATGCCTGCGAGTTCCTTTGTACTCAGAAGGGTCTCTCTCTGAACACTGCCTCTCTGGGACTTGCTCTGAGATGAGCAACTAACCTTCCCACTGTGTGCCCCAGGCCCTCCTCAGATCATTGTTCCCACACTATATGTCCATAGGCTATTGGCTCTGTCTTTTCTCCAAGAGTGGCCCTAAGTCCTCCAAGCTCTCTCAGAATCAAGCATGTTGACCTTTAAAACTCCAGGCTTTAAGGCCTGCTAGTTGCAAGAACGCATGAAATTCAGGCCCTCTTTCCAAGCCAGTTGCTGCGGGGTTTCATTTTCCCCATGAACTCCTGTATGTTAGTCTGTCTCTTGCCCTTCTCCTTGACCATGGCTCCCTCCCCACCATGGTGGCCTCAATCCATTTCTCTCCCAAACCATGTCTCCACACTTCTTACCGTCTTTGATATGGTCTCTTCTCTACATACAGTTGTGGATTTTGTTCTGCCAATCTTCAGATCAATTTCTGGGTTATTTAAGATCATCTCACAGTTGTCTAAATTTAATTGTGGGACGAGGCAAGCCTAAGGTCCTCCTACTCTGCTGCTATCTTCCTCTCCAGTCCTCTATTTAAAATAATTCTTTAGCAAATGGAATATGCCCTTCTTAAATGTAAGCATGCAAGGTAAATTCAAATACTACTTTAAACTTTGGCCATGCATTTAACTTTACTTTTGGCTATATCTGAAGAAAGATGAGGTGTCTTTAAAAAATATCCCCTTTCTCTCTTCCAAATAAAACCATTTCTATGACCTTTTATTTTTTTTTATTTTTTTTTTTTCCTTTTTCCCCTCCGTGCCATTTTAAAGGAAAATGCAAGCTGTCTTTATCTAAGGGGGAAAAAAGTGTCTATTCAGGAAATGTAAAACAAGTGGACATTAAGGTGTCAGGGATTATGGCTAACAGCAGAGGTAATGGTTAAGGAATTGGACAAATTCCATTTTTGGCATTCTGGTGGCTGAGAGCTGATGAGGTTAAGGAGTTCAGTGGAGGATAAAGTCATTTGGGGGTTCCCAAATTAGCAGAGTTAACAGATGGAGAAATGAGAATGAAAAGGAGAATAATCAAGTCCTCTTCGACATCTTCAAGGTCTGTGAGGCCTTCCTCCCTGGAAGCCCCAAGATATCAAATGATTCACAAAGGCAGGAAAACATGTTTTCTGTAACTATTCTGAAAAGTAGCATAATGACATTCCTTTCTCTTTCTTTTTCCTGTGGAGTTCCTTGAGTCAAACCTCATTCCATATGTTACTGAGAGACAATACACATATACCTCTTTTGAGGAAGAAAAGGATAGCATTTTAGCAGAGGCTGATGAAGGCTATGAAAATCTGCCCCACCAGTGGAGGAACAGATGCTCTTGATTCTTGGAGAATACAAAAAAATCAACCTCTGAGATATATATATATATATATATATATATATATATATATATATATGAAAATTATGTAACCACGTAGTGCTAGATTTTTTTTTCAGTAGGAGTTCTAGATTAACAAAATAAAGGACAGAGCACCATCAATTTTTAATAATGCTATGGCCATTTGGAAGTAGTCAGATCTTGCTGGTATGTGCATATCTCTGTTTCTTTTTAGGTGACATGGAAATCACACACAGAAATACTGACTTTTGAACTAAAAAAAAAAAAGTTCCACTATCGACAGCTGACAGACTAGTATTTTTAGATTTCTAAAATATAAACTAAAGAGATAATGAGCAAAACATCAACATTCTTAATAAAATGGCCCAAACAAGGTAGTGGCTTTTGTAATTGATTCTTTCTGTCTTTGTGTTTCTTACCTGTACCAAGTATAAATGAGACCTAGGGGCCATCCTACATTTGTACAGATCTGTTTCAGGCAGGGTTCCTCCCCCTTCTCCAGGGTGCTCCCATGGTTTTCTCTAACACAACTGGACCCAAATCATACTATTCATTAAAGACTGTCAGGAGTGGGACCACCTTGGTAATCAGATTCATCCACCAATGTGATTGGAACAGGTATAAGAAAATATTTACCAGGATTACTGCTTCCTTGACAACAGTGAAGATACACAGCTTTAGAGGAAAATAAATACAGAACTACTTATTAACAGAACAAAGTCCTACCTAGACACCAACAAGGATGGTAAACGACATACTCCATTCAACCCAATACTTACAGTTATGTCCTAAATATTTAAGAAACAGAAAAATAAGACACTTTCTTCTTGTTCCCCTCTGTGGATAACACAGAAATGCAGTAAGGTTGATAAAAGAAAAAGAAAAAAAAAAAAAAACTAGGAAGAAGGATGCCAAAGCATAGCATCAAAATCAAGTTTATGTTTTTCGATTTCATTTGACTAGATAAATCTGTATCCTATGTGCTCCTTTTACCTGACAGCTTTATTTTATAACCATGATTATTATCATTATCATTACCACAAAGTGGAAAAATAACAAATGTTCTTATGTTCTAGGTGAAAGAAAGGCACTATAAGCACAAATGGAGTTGGTCCCAGTTGTCGGGAACCTCACGTGGGCCACAGGTGACTCATGCTTCCTCCCCTGCTCTCCTACATAATAATAACCCTTCCAGGCCTGGCTGATAGGACAGAAATCTTTGCACAGCTAGTCCAATTTTTATGACATAAGGCACCACTCCATAAATCTAAAAAAATGGATGAAGACTTAGACTACTCTGATGGCCATGGTGACCTCATGGCGCGGTGACTTAAGGCTATTTGCATGCATATGACATGACGTAAAAACATCAGGGTTATTTTTTGTGGGAGGTGTTAGAGAAGAGAAGGTAATGGTTTGGAAGTTAGAAGATCTAATCTTTGGTCTTATTTCTGTCACTAGCTGTGTGACTTTGGCCAGGTCACTTAAACATTGTTTAAGTTTCCTTATTAGTAAATAATAATTTACTAATTCCTTAGTTTCCCTTATTAGTAAAAGGATGTATGTAAAATAATGTCATTTCCAGCTTTACCAGCTTAGGAATTTATCCATGCAGAACAGAACTCAGGATCAAAGATCCCTTCAGATCTGAATTACCTTAAAAAACAAAAACAAAAACAAATCCATGGTGAATTACTTCACTGAATATGTCATGGATACAACATAGGCTTTGCCTTCCTGGGCTCCTACTCTTACCTCACCCACAAAGCGTTCCAAACTTTCTCCAGATCAACATTAGGGACAATTTTGGTCCTTTTTCTTTAGGGGACAGAAACATCTCCACCTGGAGACCTTCCCCTCCCTGACACTGACAGCTTATTCCCTTCCCTTTTGCTCTCCTTGTAAAATTCAAATTTGTTTTGCATTCCATTGCTTTTCCTGTTCTAACATAGCGTCAGCACTGATTTGTGCAAGTGCAATCAAAGGGACCTGGGCCATGTATGAAAAGGGGATTCAAAGGGAGAAGTACCTCTCTCAAGGAAACTTGTCTGAATGTCATTACTGGGCCTCACATAATGTAAGGTCTGGTTTCCTTGGATTAGCCTCAACGGCAAGATTGCTTGTGAAAAACAACAGGAACCTTACTTAGTTTCTCTTACCTGTCTGTATTGGAAATAGCTGCCATCTGCTGAAGGGCATCTTGGTTCTTTCCACAGTTTGGTGATTGTGGTCATTGGTGCTAAGAATATTGGGGTGCAGATGGTCTTTCTTTTTGCTACATCTGTATCTTTGGGTTAAATACCCAGTAGGGCAATTGCAGGGTCATAGGGTAGCTCTATTTTTAATTTCTTAAGAAGATATGGTCCATATATACAATGGAATATTATGCCTTCATCAGAAAAGATGAATGCCCAACTTTTGCATCAACATGGATGGGACTGGAAGAGATAATGCTGAGTGAAATAAGTCAAGCAGAGAGAGAGTCGATTATCATATGGCTTCACTTCTTGTGGAACATAAGGAATAACATGGAGGACATTGGGAGAAGGAAAGGAAAAGTGAACTGGGGAATTCAGAGGGGGAGATGAAGCATGAGAGACTGTGGACTCTGAGAAACAAACTGAGGGTTTTGGAGGGGCAGGGTGTGGGGCGTTGGGTGAGCCCGGTGGTGGGTATTAAGGAGGGCAACTACTGCATGGAGCACTGGGTGTGGTACATAAACAATGAATCTTGGAACACTGAAAAAATAAAATCAAATTAAAAAAAAAAAAAAGGAATAGCCGCTATCTACTGGGAGTCCTGTGGTTTTAGGCCACAGACCCAGCCCTGTGTTCCAGATGGGATGCCCTTAGTAGACAGTGAGACAATGTGCCAGCGAATCACCAGAAGGCAGGGTCGCCTGCCACAGCCACCCCAAGAATGCTGCTTGCTGATTCTGCTTTGCCATCCTGTAGGGTTTCTACAGGGAGAAGAAGAATTAATACATGGCGGCAGAAGTGGCACTTCCGGGGGATGAGGGACACATGGCACCTTAACCTCCTGGTGGGGAGGGGAGACCGCCCATCCTGCACAGTGGTGCTCAGGATCGGGAGTCTGTCAGGGATCCAGGCCTCCCACTTCAGAGTTCAAGAACAGCTTACTCCTGGGAGCTCATGCGATGGGTAGAATCAAGATGAATCCTTAGCATCCTCTGTGAAGTCCCCTTAAACTACACAGTAGGAAGGGCTGAATCAAGCCTTACTTCTAATGCCGAAAAGGACCAATGTTCAAACAGTAAAAAGGTGAGGAGTCCTTCCATTTACTGCTGTGATGGAGGTGGGACTGGCAACCTTCCTGTGGCTCAAGTCTCTTCAGTATATCAGTACTGTGGAGGTAGTTTGGTCTTGTGGAAACTACTCTGACTTGAAATCACCAACCTCGTTGTGTCTTCATGAAAAAAAAATGTCACCTGGGATGCCTGGGTGGCTCAGTTGGTTAAGCGTCTGCCTTAGGCTCAGATCATGATCGCAGGATCCTGGGATCAAGTCTCACATCAGGCTCCCTGCTCAGGGGGAGCCTGCTTCTCCTTCTCCCTTTGCCTGCTGCTCCCCTGCTTGTGCTTTCTCTCTCTCTCTGGCAAATGAATAAAATCTTTTAAAAAATCACTGAACATTTCTCTCTCTCAAATTTGTTATATCTAATCTCCCTTTAGGTTCTAATAACTAGGATTCTGGGGTCAGGAGGTCAGCATTTTCAACTACATGAGTAGAATCATGGCCAGATATCTTCTTCCCCCACATTCCTACAACTGTGTCTTCCCATCCACAGCCTTCTGGGAATGGAGTTCACAGGGTGAAAGGTGTCCAGGCTACGTGTTGAGAAGTCCACCCTGCTGCCATTAGTGGGCTCTTAAAGTACTCATCCAGGGGCATCAGGAAGACTTGTGAGGAGAGAGAGATGTGTCACAGTATTTAGAAGTCACCCAGACAGGGGCGCCTGGGTAGCTCAGTCAGTTAAGCATCTGCCTTCAGATCAGGTCATGATCCCAGGGTCCTGGGATCCAGCCCCACATTGGGCTCTCTGCTTAGTGGGAGGCCTGCTTCTCCCTCTCCCTCTGCTACTCCCCCTGCTTGTGCTCTTTCTCTCTGTTAAATAAGAAAACAAAATCTTAAATGAAAAAAAAAAAAAAAAGTCACCCAGATGTGTGTCAAATGGCCACTGAAATGTTTTTCCTAATCATTATAGGACATTTCTATCTCTGAAAAGTGGATTATGGCTTGTCTTCCGTTCCTACACCATCCTGGTGCCTTTACCCATGGACTGCTTCCTTCCACAGGTGCAACTGTGGTAGAAAAAGCCTCCTTTACCTCAGCCCCCTTCCCTCAGCTACCTCTCCTGGCCCAGCTTTCTTTGCTCAAGCTGGCTTAGCCACTCTCCCTACCTTTATCGTTCAGATCCGGTTCCTGACTTCGAAAGCTTCTGTGCGCTTCCTACACTGGATTCTCCTCTGCCTCATGGTCTTGCCCTGCCCAAGAACCTGATTCTACTTTGCTCCAAAATCACGTTAGATTCAAACCCTATTTACTTTTTTTTGGCTTCAATAAGAAAAATCTATTGTCTCAAAGTTTTGGAGGCTAGAAGTCCAAGATCAAGGGGTCTGTGGGGTTGATTCCTCCTGAGGGCAGTGAGGGACAATCTGTTTCACACTTCTTACCTGGCTTCTGGTGGCTTCCTGGCAATCCCTGGTATTCCTTGGCTTGTAGGTATATTATCCCATCTTTGCCTTCATCTCCCTACAGCACTCCCTCTGTATGCATGTCTGTGTCCAAATTTCCCTCCTTTATAAGGAAACCAGTCATACTGGGTCAGGATCCCAACCTACTCCAAATGACCTCATCTTAAATAATGATGCCTGCAATAACCCATATCCAAATAAGGCCGCATTCAGAGGTACTCAGGGTTAGGACTTCAACATAGGATTTTCAAGGGGACATGCATAACACCAGGCAATGGACTAATACTCAGCCATAAAAAGAAAGGGGAATCTCTTCATGAAATGGTATGGGAAAACCTCAAGATGCAAAAACCCCTAACATTCCAAATTGTACTACACTGTACTTCGCGTAAGAAAGGATGAAAAGGACATGCACGTATTTGTGCACATTCGTAAAAATATTGTTGAGTGTTTGCACAGAAATCACTAATGGGTGCCTCTGGGGAAGTACGTGGGTTTCTGGAGGAGAAGGGTAGGAAGGAGAAATTATAGCATGTAACTTTTTTATACTGCTTGTATTCTGAACCATGAGAATATACATACACACTTGCCTCCCCAGGATTAATTTTTAGCAGGTTTGTTTTTTCCTAAACTTACAGGCAAAATAAAATAATATCTGCTTCTTTAATATGCTTACACTTAAAGACCACCTGCCCTCCTTAGATCAAGTATTATCTTAACATCTTTTGTGGAGTTTTTGTTCCTCGCAGGAACACATTCTCTATCAAAGAAATTCACCTTTTGCATTTGCCATAAATGTTCATAATGTTTTTTGTCAGTGGGTTCCTTTCACACATGGGAGATTTAAATGGATGTGTAAAATCTGTGCGTGGCAGGTGCACTGTCGAGCTGCCAGAAAGGCAGGAGTGAACCTGAGAAATGTGAATTATCAGCGGTTCCTAGCGATTTCTCAGTCCCTGGAAAAAGGTCTAAAAGGAACAGCAGCCCTCCCACTGTTCTCATTTTTAGGTCCTACGCAAGAGGGGAGATATCTTTTTTCCCAGAACTCCTGAATGAAGCTACATCTACCATGATAATCAACAACGAGCACTTTCCTGGTGCTTACTCTGTGAGTGACAGCCAGAGAAGAATGGCATCTCCAGGAGGAGACCAGCAGCTGGCCTTGGACCAGCAGGTGCCAAAGACGTTCTCAGGACAGAGCATTTCAAAGATGTTAAAGATCCCAGCTTTAAAACTGCCATGCTGTGTGTCCTTGGGCAAATGATTACCTTCTCTGTTTCCTCACCTATAGAGTGGGGTGATACAAACAGTGACTTCATCGCAGAGCTGTTAAGAAGCAGTATATCTATATCCATATAACATTTAAATCAAAGCAAACTCTATTTACTTTTATGTAGTCCCAGATCCTGAGAGACACCCCAGATTTGACAGTACTCTAGATCCTCACCTAAACTGCCTGGGAGAGTCACATTTATGTCTGGGTTTATGTCTGATTATTCAACAGAGCATTCTGGGATTCAGCAGAGATGAGACTCCAGTGGGCTGGAATGTGACATTTCGAAAAGCAGTCCCTTCCAGCTCCTGTGTGTGCTGTGTGTGGTGACCTGTATCCCAATCCAAATGGGCTGCTTCAACAGCCTCTTGCACATCACAGGACTTGTTTAGAAATGGGAATCAGGAGTCTGGCCCCCTCCTTCAGTTCTGCGGAAACAATTAGTCACTGGACTCAGGCACCCATAGGTCAGTGGACAGACCAGGTTCCCCAAGGGATGCTGGCCTGAAAGAAATAGGACAAGGCTGTACAGAAGACAAGCGTCATGAGTGAAGAAGGTCCTTGCAGAGCCATGGACCCTGACCAGGGGGGCAATGGATCCAGATGGAGTGTGAGGCCGTGGTTGGTCTCTGCAAACCGGCCTCCTGGTTTACCTCCCTCTGGGCACCTACATGCATGGGAGAGTGAGGTGTGAGGCACAGAGGGAATGGCTTTAAATGGTGATATGCACCAGGGAGAAAATAAAACAAATACATAAAATAATATGCTAGAGGGAGAGAGAGTGGGGCCCGAGGCCACATTAGCCTATGTCAAGCTGTCTTCAGACCTCTTCTGGATGTTCACTCTCCAGGACAGCTCCTCCTGTCCTGACCATTTAAATGGCATCTACGTTCCGAGGGCTCCCATGTTTCTGTGTCCAGCTCTTCTTCCTTCCTGACCTCCGGACTTGCATGTCCAAATACCTAGCCTCTGTGTTAGGGATGTGGTAGATAGAAGAGGCTTCTCAAATGTAACATCTCCAAACCCAAATTCAGAGTTCCCTGCCCCTCAGGATCTCTTCTCCTGTCCTTCCCATTTCAGCTCATGTGGTGAAAACAGACCTAACTGCATCCCCGATTTTTCTCTTTCCCTCGTACATATGGTAAACACGTCATTTATCATCTGGACTATCACTTTTGAGAGTAAAATGGGGAGTTATTAACAATTAGGCTGGTATAAACTAGGATATATTCTTTATATGCTATATTTAACCCATAGGATTTTAAAATACTGTCCTAATCGGATCCTTCTGACTTCTCACTCACTCTGGTCCAAACCCATCACTGGTCATCGGACTACTGGACTAGCCTCTGAGTGGGTTTCTATCTGTTTCCATGTGTATTGCTTGTTGATGCCACTACAGTGCAAGCTATGTAAAGCCAGAGTCCTCGTCTATGTAACAAATATGGAAAACAACTTTTCTTTTTCCTAGCACAGAAACTTCTGGAAGACTTGAAAGGGAAGTGTTAAGAGTTGCTGCCTCTGGGGGGGCGCTGGAGAAAGGGAGGTTAACAAAGGGAGTCTGAGGTGAGAAGAAATTTACTTTTAAATACACACCCTTTTGCTTTTTCTTGAAAACTGTGTGCATACGCTATCACCGTTAATTAAAAGCCACTGCTACATGGGGGATTATCCTCTAAGAAGGCCAGATTCTTCCTCTGTACTCTATTTATATGCTTTCCTTTTCCCGTAACTCTGAAGATGGGAAAAAGATACCATTTTGTTTCAAACTGTGTCATCTGAGCTAAAAACCCATATCTAGATTAAAGTCTTTGTGAGTCACAGAAGAATTGAGCTATTTAAATTTGGGGAGATCCTATTTTCTAAGAATTGCCTTATCTATTAAAGGTTAACAACTACCTAATAAGTCACACATATTTTCTCATTCGATACCCCTTGGGTGGGGCTGCCACGTGATCAGTCTCACTTTACATGTGAGGAAGGACAGAAATAGAAAGGCAAAGGAGAAATTTTTTTCTAAAGGAAATTATATGTTCTTATCCCACCCAGCAAAGGGCCGAAGTACAGTGCCGATTTTGATCAGGAAACAGTGCTAACTTTTAACATGATTCCAATTCACTGAGTGACCCTGAGGGTAACATCTTGCAATTTGAGGGAAGTTAATAAAATGGGAGCAGAGTAAAAACTGAAGCCTTATGAACCAACTTCCATACCATTCGCTTCCAATTAGCTTTTCAGAGTATGCAAACGCCTACAGACATGGAAATTTGATCTACCTGCACAGAGTGAATTGATGATTAAAATAAGTAATCAACTAATAAATTCAAGCTTAAAATGTCAGGCTTGACTCAATTGCCTAATGATGACTTGGACAATCTATAGACTCAAAAATATAGGGTTACCATTTTTATTTATCAGTATCAGATTAGCTAGGTATCCTAGCAATATCTGATTTATATATGTATGTATTTATGTGTGTAGTTTCTTTTTTTTAAAGATTTTATTTATTTATTTGGCAGTTAAGACAGTGAGAGAGGGAACACAAGCAGGGGGAGTGGGAGAGGGAGAAGCAGGCTTGCCGGCTGAGCAGGGAACCAGACTTGGGGCTCCATCCCAGGACCCTGGGATCATGACCTGAGCCGAAGGCAGATGCTTAATGACTGAGCCACCCAGGGGCTCTGTATAGTTTCTTTATATTTGTAAACTTTAGCAACCAGTAAAACTGAACATACTAGTTCTATATTTTCACTGCCTTGTGTCTGGCTGGTAGTAAGTGTCCACTTAAATCCCAGAATATTCAACAGAAATGGTAAAGTGGACTTGTAAGTAGTCATCAAGGAATCTGCATGAGAGTAATAATGGGAACTATTCATTGAAAGCTTAAACAGTGATTAGCATGATGTTCAGAGGCTTTGAAAAATAATACACACTAACTCATATAATTTTTACTACAGCCATAAGAGGAAGGTGTATTCCCATTTAGTTCAGAAAGCCAAAGCATGAAAAGATTAAGTAATTTGCCCATGTTTGGTAAGCGGTGAAATTGGACTGCTACATAACCACTAAAAATCATGCTTTTTTTTTTTTAAAGATTTTATTTGTTTATTTGACAGACAGAGATCACAAGTAGGCACAGAGGCAGGCAGAGAAAGAGGAGGAAGCAGGTTCCCTGTTGAGCAGAGAGCCCGATGTGGGGCTCGATCTCAGGACCCTGGGATCATGACCTGAGCTGAAGGCAAAGGCTTTAACCCACTGAGCCACCCAGGCGCCCCTAAAAATCACGTTTTACAGATTATTTAATAACAGGGGAAAATGCTCAGCAACTAATTAAAAAACGGAATACAAAACTTACATGTGTATTTGCATCTCATACACAGACATTATATATACAATGACAATTTACTGAATATATAAAACTGAAAGGTAAGATCCTCAATTGTTAACTACTCCATGTGGTAATGGGTGATTTATGGGTGATTTATGGGTAATGGGTGATTTATCTTCTCATTTTTTTTTTTTGAAAGCCAAAACTTATTAGAATGAGCATGTATCATCTTGAGAATCAGAAAAGAAGCAGTAACAAAGGTTTTTAGAAATTGTTCCAGAAGCTGTAGCAAATTTAAACAAACCGATTGCCATAAAATAGGAATAGTCAAAGAGTCGTCCTCTGAAAAAACAACCCAGACCTTACTGTCTTGCAGGAGGTTTCTACTAATACTTATAAGAATCAGCTAGTTCCAGTCTTACTTAAAATGCTCTTGTGCTCGGCTATCCAATAGAACTTTCCGTGATGATGGGATGGCTACCTAATGGCAGTGCATATATAGGACATTTGAAATGTCGGTAGTATAACTGAGAAACAGAATTTAAATTTCATTAAAATTAACTTAAATTTGAACGGTCACACATGGCTAGAGGCTACTGTGTTGGACATTGCAGTTCTAGACTATAAAAAAAATGGAGGAAAATTTGCAAATTCCTTTTAAAAAGCCCAGTATAACTGTTACCTGAAATGATAAAGATGTAAATTGTGGATGAATTTCCACATATGAATATCAGGGTAAAAAATAAATAAAATAGGGCACCTGGGTAGCTCAGTGGTTGAGCGTCTGCCTTCAGCTCAGGTCATGATCCCACCATCCTGGGATCAAGCCCCGCATCGGGCTCCCTGCTCGGCAGGGGTTCTGCTTCTCCCTCTCCCACTCCGCCTGCTTGTGTTCCCTCTCTCACTGTCTCTCTCTGTCAAATAAATAAATAAAATCTTAAAAAAAAAACAAAACAGATACAATCTAGCTTGTGTTAGAAGAATAGTATGTATGGAAGATTTAGGATGGTCTAATATTGGGAAATCCATTAATACAATACACTCCTATTAACAGATCAAGAGAAAAAACTCAGACCACAGCTGTTGAAAAGGGATTTGTTAAAATTAAGTCTCCATTTCTGATTAAAAACTCTGAATGAAAGAAGCCTAACCTGCATTTACGTAACACAAGAAAATATATATCTTGACCTAGAAAACTATATGGGAAAATAACAAAATGGAGAAATGATTAAAAAAAAATCCCATTAAACTCAGGATTTCCCATTAAATGCTTAATGAAGAGAAATATATTCAGTGTTACCACTATTACTTTAGTTGATTCTGGAGGTACGAGCCAATGAAATTAGATAATAGGAAAAAAATAAGAGGTCTAAAATTTTGAAAGAAGTAAATTATTGCTAACTGTGCATATTACTAATGTAATCCTGATACAGTAATATAAACAATCACAAATACTTCGTATGGACCTAAGCTCTGCCATTGGTTCAATTACTAGCACTATTAACAATTAGCTGTGTGACAGTGAGCAAGCTATTTAATCTCTTTGTTTCCTCTGTATAATGGGGACAATACTATCCTACCAAAGGGTTATTAAGACTATTAAATATGTAAATATATATAGAACTCTTAGAACACGCTTGCATATAATACTATTTAATATTACCATCAGTATTAAGGTAATACTAAGGCATGTTATAATCATTACAAAATTATTATGAATTATAAAATATATAAATTATAAAATATATAAAGTATAATAATGTACAAAATAAAAATACAAAAGTCAAAGTCCTTCCTATATGAAAAAGGATTATTTCATTTATAATAGCAACACAATCATTAAATACTTAGGAATAAACATATAAAAGTGTGTGATTAAATAAGAATATTAAAAAATGCTAGTGGGGACAAAAAGAATCGTTGAGTAAAGGGCAAACATATCCAAAGGGAGATTCAACAATATAAGTTACAAATTATTTACAAACTTAAAAAACAGTTAAAAGTGACTCAAAGTTTATATAAAAATAGACATATAGGGGCGCCTGGGTGGCTCAGTGGGTTAAAGCCTCTGCTTTCGGCTCAGGTCATGATCACAGGGTCCTGAGATCGAGCCCCACGTCGGGCTCTCTGCTCAGCAGGGAGCCTGCTTCCCCTCCTGTCTCTCTGCCTGCCTCTCTGCCTACTTGTGATCTCTGTCTGTCAAATAAATAAATAAAATCTTTAAAAAAATAAAAAATAAAAAAAAAATAAAAATAGACATATAAAGTGAAGGTAGAAAAATAAAGGAAGGTTAGCGTGAATAGATATGAGACAATATTATAGTGCTTTGCAAAGTACTCAAAATAGTATGGTACTGCAGTCTGAATAGATAGATTCAGAAGATACAGAAGTCTGAGGGCACAGAAATGGAACAAATTCATATTGGTATTTAATACATGCTGAATGGAGATACTGCATATGAGGGGGGAGAAGATTAATTATTGAATAAATACCAGTTATAAAATCTGGTAGGTAGGTCATCTGAAAAAAATAATGCTGGCTTTCTACTTGATTCTTTATACTAAGGTAAGTTCTCTAATTAGATTAAAGGCTTAATCATAAAAATTAAATAAAAAGTAGTGGATGGAAATATGAGAGAATGTTTTTCTATAGTCTTGGTCTGTAGAAGATCTCATTATACAAAACTTGGGAGTTATATAAAAGGATAAATTCAGTTATGTAAAACCCCCGAATTTCTGCATGGCAAAAAGCACCACAGAAAAATCAAAGGCAATGACAAATTTGGAAGATGATATTAAATCTTATGTCAGTTAAGTCCTCTGACTAATAGTCTTCTCTTCAATTTCTTTGACTCACACACATCAGTGAGAAAATGACTAACAATTCAACCAAAAAATGGTCAGATAATATAAGCAGGTATTCCAGAGGAAAAAAAAAATCACTTTGTCTATTTTACTTGAAAAGATATCCAACACTATTTGTGATTAGAAAAATGTGACAATTCAACCTTTTTGGCAGACTTTGGGCAGCATCTATCATAATCTTACATACACACACCCACACCTCATTGCCCTACCTATTAAACTTCCAGAATTTACCTTAGGTATATACTCACAGATGTGCTCAGTATCACATGTGTTTTTTGTTGTTTTCTTTCTTTCTTTTTTTTTTTTTTTTTGGTAAGAGAAAACATGTTGGTAAGAGAAACTGGTTTAAAAAATGTGAAATATGCAGGAAATGAAATGTTATACAGTCATTAAAAATGAGATGGTAGCTTAGATTGAGTGTAGAGATGAATAATTCCAAGAAGTGAGAAATAAAGGTACAGAGTTAAGAGTGCTACCATTTGTTTAAAAATACGTGTTTGCAAGCCCATAAAATATCCCTGGAAGAGAAGATATTCCAGGAAGATGGCTGGATAACTGAGAGACGGACATAGGAAGGCAGTTACTTTTAACTGCACGCCATTTTATACCTTTTGCATTTTATACTCTATGCATACATTATCCATTCCAAAATTAATTGCTTCTTTTTTTACTAGTTCAGGATACTGATTAATTTTATTTATTTATTTATTCATTCATTTATTTATATTAACATATAAGGTATTATTTGCCCCAGGGGTATAGGTCTGTGAATCATCAGGCTTACACATCTCACAGTACTCTTAAAACAGCTTTTACTTTTTTATCTCCTTTTCTTCTTCCATTCGCCAGAAAATCCTGGCTCTTCCCACACAATGCTGCATATTACCACAATCTCAGCTCACTCCCCTTCCTCCCCTTTTTACCTGCCTAAATAAATAACTATCCACAAAATGAACAATAGGAATGTGGGACAAAGCACCTTATGTGACAAATGGTAACATTGTTTATCTTGAGTGGGGGGATACCAGGTAATTTTGCTTTTATCTTGCTATTTTCTGTGATTTCCGAGGTTTATATGGCAATATGTATTACTTTTAAAATAATTTTTAATTTTTAAAAAAACTTCTTGCTACTCACCTGGTTCCTGTCCCTGGCATTTGCATATCGAAACCTCTGGATATAATAAAAGACCAGCCATGCGAGGGATATGATCATCAGGACGATGAAGGAGATGGAGACAAACACAACCGAAGTGCGGCTCACATATTTCTGCAAGTTCCGGGTTCCAATGGTGATATACATGGTCACTGTGATGTTCCTTTCCAGCAGGCTTACTATCTCCTTCCCTTTTGGCTCAGGAATCATTATTGCCACGATGTCTTCTACACCTGTTGTGACAGGGACAAGGAGGGGGTAACAAGGGTAAGGTGAGAAGAGAGAGAGGGAGAAAATCATAGTGAAATGTCCAGACAAAGTGATGCATAGCCAAATAATGACCCTACTTTTGACAATTCTATGCCAGACCTAATAGCTGGCTCCAATTCTAAGATCTCACAGCCAGAAAGGGAGTCAAATTCTCAATCTCCTGCAGCTACCTTGTATGTGAGAAAAGAACCTAAACTGAATTCATGACCCTTCCCACCTAGCCCAGTTTACAGTTCTCTGGGGCACTTCACAGACCCCCAAGGAGGGGAAGAGGCACCTTCTACCCCGTGGGAGAAGGGTAAGATGCCCAATTCTGAGCCTTCCCCCTTGCGACACCAGGAATCCTCAAATACAGATCTCTATCATTTCTAAGGCAGTTTTCTCCTACATTGAGTATCCAAAGTAACCCCAAATGGGTTTCTTGACAAGCTCTAATGATTTATAAACATTAATATCATGGCCTCAGAACTATTTCCTACTTATTTTATCGAATTCAACATAAACAGCTTGGGTCTCCTCATACTCAGCAAAGAGAGAAGATGGAGACTGCACAATTTCAAAATTGTTTTACCTCAACTTTCAAATATTCCTCCCCCCATGCCCATTATTTGACAGTCTGAAGCCAAAGTAGCAATTCTGGGGGGTGGAAGTTACCCTGGGTCATTGGTCATTGTCCCTATTCTTTTTTTTTTTTTTTTTAAAGATTTTATTTATTTATTTGACAGACAGAGATCACAAGTAGGCAGAGAGGCAGGCAGAGAGAGAGGCAGGAAGCCGACTCCCTGCTGAGCAGAGAGCCCGATGCAGGGCTCGATCCCAGGACCCTGAGATCATGACCTGAGCCGAAGGCAGAGGCTTTAACCCACTGAGCCACCCAGGTGCCCCCATTGTCCCTATTCTTTTTTTTTTCTTTTTCTTTTTCTTTTTTCTTTTTTTTTTCATTGTCCCTATTCTTTATGATGCTGTGCAAGGCACAGCCTCCACGAGGAGTCTTCAGTACTGGTATGATACCAGCTCCAAAATGACCAACTCAACATGCCACCGTGGCTGATCCTTGGACTAGAATATTGATTTCAGTTTCACCAGGGTAGGTTCTCTGGTATCACTCCAGTTCACGCTCATAAAGCTCTGGGTGAGCCCTCCTTCCATATGGAAATAGCCCATGACCTGGGGTCATTGCTAATTAAAGAGAGCAAATTTGCAATTAAGATATTACAGATTCAGGGCAAAATTAAACACCGCTGTAGCTGCTTCATGTTGGCCTCATTCATGGCTGAGGTCAGTCTGCTGGATGGAACTACCAGATTACCTTTGCTCAGAGGGCTGCAAGCTCTTAGAGGCTACTTAGGGCTTTCATTGACCTTGATCTCTATGCAACTTTGCAATTCTAAATTCCTTGCTGGTATTCCACTGAATAAATACTTTAAAAGCTAACTACATACAAAGGTATCTGTCTGTGCTACATCACTTACCTATTTTTAAAAAATTCCTAAAACTTTTGTTTTGGCCCAACTGTAAAATCAGAAAGCCCAAGAGGATTTAGATTTGGCTGTTATTTCTGGGAATTACTGAGACTGATGGATTGAATTTCAATTTTGCAGAATTTACTGATAATTTTGATGCTCCTTCTCTTTTCATGTTTACTTTGGCTAATGGCTGCTTGTGGTCTGAGGTTTTGTTGAGGGATTAAGGCTACTGACAGGT
Organism: Martes martes; assembly: GCF_963455335.1. NCBI lineage: Eukaryota > Metazoa > Chordata > Mammalia > Carnivora > Mustelidae > Martes > Martes martes. Next base: position 136,788,234 of record NC_137889.1, read on the forward strand.
TTTGTCCTACAGAAATATGATCTTCTGTGTATACTAGATTAGTCTGGCCTGGTGAGGCTCATCCCAGTGCTGTAGCTATTTTATAGGTAGTATATTCTACTAGTGGTAGAAAAATAATTTTTCATTTAATTTTCTTCCTTATTTATATTTTTAAAACATGTCTACTCAGGACTCTAGAATTTGGTTTTTGAGGATGGGATCTTGGGGTTATTTACAAGACCTCATATGCTCAGACTTGCGCACATTCCACAGTTTTCATTCCTAGTTCAGTCATTTTTATTATTTACTTTTATTGAAGTACCGTGGACCTACAGTGCTATATTAGTTTCAGATGTACGACACAGTGACCCCATAGTTCAATGCCATACATGATGCTTTGCCCACCATGAGAAGGTTTTTACATCTTTTGGTAGTCAAATTTTACGAATATAATCCCTTATGGCTTCCGGTTTTGATTCTCTGCTTAGAAAGCTCTTCTTTACTCAAGAGGATAGCAAGACTCATCAAAAATTGCTTCTCAAAACACAGTTTTATGTTTTACATTTAAATGTTAACCTGAATGCGATTTAGTAACAAAACAGTATTTACTGCGCTCTTACAATGTGATGGGCAGAGAGGAGACAGCTAGGATGCAGTTGGTTTTCCCCCTAAATTCTCAGATATGATTGGATCGACTTTTGGATTTTACAGTAAGGTTGGCCTTTCTTTCGCTGCACCCATCACAGGCTGCTTTAGTTGTGCAACTTTTAACAATCTTTATTCTCTCGCGGCCTGTCTTCACTCATTCTCCTCCATACACTTTTCCTACTCTCTGCTTATGCATCAAAGACCACAGAGCCTAACAGTGAAGAGTCAAAGCCCAGCTCAACATTTTAAAAACAGGCAACCAGGGGCTCTTTGGTGGCTCATTGGGTTAAGCGTCTAACTTTGGCTCAGGTCATGAACTTGGGGTCCTGGGATCAAACCTGGTGGTGTCCAGTGCTGCGCTCCTTGGGGAGTCTGTTTGTCCCTCTGCCTCTCCTCCCACTTATGCTCTCCGTCTCTCAAATAAATAAATAAAATCTTTATTTTTTTTTAAGATTTTATTATTTTATTTGACAGAGAGAGAACACAAGCAGGGGGAGCAGCAGGGTGAGAGGGAGAAGCAGGCTTCCCAACAAGCAGGGAGCTGGATATGGGGCTCGATCCTATAACCCTGGGATCATGACCTGAGCCGGAGGCAGACGCTTAACAGAATGAGCCACCCAGGTGCCCCCAAATCTTTATTTTTTTAATTTAAATTGGGTTAGCTAACATATAGTACATCATTAGTTTTTGATGTAGTGTTCAACAATTCATTAGTTGTGTATAACAAAAATAAATAAATAAAAATAGGCAACCAAATTTTGGATATCCATAAAGTTTTAAATCACTCCTCATCCATTTTTAGGGACCTGAGAAAATACTTTCTGTTCCTGTAAGGCAAAGTTAAGTAACTATTTTAAAGCATTTAAACTTAAGTGCTTAGTTAACATTGTCCACCACATCGTACTATTGGTGTACCTTCACGATAGAAAACAGCCACTTGGAAGGAGAAACAGCAAAAGTGGCAACAGAGCAGTTCTATTCATTTAGATCTCAACTTTATTCATCTTTCTAGGGCTGTTGATGGTTTTAAAAAAAAAAAAAAGATGGGATTCTTGGATATTTCTCCATATACTTTAGGCTCTGGATTACTATGCACGGTAAAGGGTATGCATTTATCCCAACAGGAACAGTTATTAAGAATTTAGGTACAGGGGCGCCTGGGTGGATCAGTTGGTTAAGCAGCTGCCTTTGGCTCAGGTCATGATCCTGGAGCCTCAGGATCGAGTCCCGCATCAGGCTCCGGCTTGGCAGGGAGTCTGCTTCTCCTTCTGACTTCTCCCCTCTCATGCTCACATTCTCTTTCTTGCAAATAAAAAAGAAAGAAAGAAAGAAAATTTAGGTACGTAGGTTATCCAAAACCAGTACAGTGAAGTGGATCTGGACAAATCATCTGATCAGTCTTATCAATGCACAAAATCCAGGGCAAAAGCTACCACAGGGTCTCATATGTTCAAACGAGGCATGTGCACCAAGGTGAGTAATCAGATAACTCCCTGATCTTTGCTTCATTTTGAAATGCACAGCCACAGTATCAGGCAGAAGCCAGCAGCTTCTCCCCAGGTAAATGGTAACGTAATTGCTTCTGCAGGTGTGTGGGAGGGAAGGAGTGAGAGAAGCAGGAGAGAGGAGGGGGAGAACGCACTGAAAGCCTGAGTGCTCTCAGAGTTACATGCTGCCCTGAGTATCTTATCTAGGACACACGGGAAGCTCTGAGACTCAGGGAAAGGGAAGTTAGCAGGTAGCCAATTTTGCGGGGGTAAAAGCTACAGAGGCTCTGCCTGGTATTTGGGAAATTCTGTGTTTACCATGATACCCACTCTCTCAAATATTGATTGCCTCTTTTGCAAAATTATGTCAGTCGACCATTTATTTTCCTCCCAAAGGCATTCTATACTTCTGAGTGATAGTTATTATATAATTATGGAGTATTCTGGAAAAGCTCTTTAGCTGGGCAAGACAATGTGTGCCCAGCGTACGTATAATCCAGCGGCCACACGGCAAGGGTGCTCTGGATTCTTAGCGCTCCCTTTCCCAGGACAGCATTCAATTGCCATTATCTAATTTGGTATATGCAGATAGTAAAGGATCAAAACAGAAGTGCAGGAATCTAAAAAATGTTTAATAACCAGAAAATCCATGACTTGTAAATTCAAAACCAGGTTGTTTAAACACTGCATTAAGACAATGCCTAGGACACCAACAGAGTGTTAGACCCTGGACAGAACACCAGCCCCGTTCTTCCCTGCGCAGCTCGGAGACTGGTACCATCTCTCCTAGGTTCGTGTGATCAAAAATCCTTCATCAGTTCTCTGTATCCTCTACAGAGGGCCTTTCAGAATTTAGGCAATAATAAGAAAAGGCTGCAGTATTTCCTTTGGAGATATTTTCTATTTATTTACTTAATATATTTTATTTTAGATTTTACTTATTATTTGACAGAGACACAGAGAGGGAACACAAGCAGGGGGAGTGGGAGAGGGAGAAGTAGGCCTCCCGCCGAGCAGAGAGCCAGATGTGGGGCTCAACCCCAGGACCCTGGGATCATGACCTGAGCCGAAGGCAGGCGCCTAATGACTGAGCCACCCAGGCGCCCCTCCTCTTTTTTTTTTTTTTTTTTTAATAGCTCCTGATTATCACCTGTTCTTGTGACACAATGCATGGAAACTGATCTTAAAAACTACAAAGTATCATATAAATGTAGAGTATTACAGCTCAATGGCTCAGGTTATGATCTCGGGGTCCTGGAATCGAGCCCAGTGATTTAACATTGGAAAATATATTAATGCTTTTTAATACATCAAAGACTGAAAGGAACAAAGCATATGATCATCTTGTGTGGCTAGCTATCCTTCAAGATCTGGTCTCTTTCTCACCTACAGTCTTAGTGTGTTAGCTAGGCACAGGCTGACCATGGAAAAGTGTTAGTCCCTGCCTCACTTGCAGCTAGATGTGGCTACGTGATTAGTATTTGATCACTGAGTATGTGCTCCCCAGATTGTCTCCCCTTTTCCCTGACTTCGGCTAGAGAGATGTGGAGCGGCCAGCTTCTTAGAGAAGGAGGCCACACATTGAGGATAGCACCTATTCTTGATTCTTATTAAGAATAGTAGAAGGAAATTTCCTTAATGTGATAAAAGATCTACCAGAAGCAGCACATTAAATGGAGGACACATTAGGGGGTCTCCAATCCAAATGGTGAATAAGACCAAGAGGAGCCAACAGTTAAAGTAGAAGTGGTATCTGGCATAAAGAGACATAGAAACTAGAGTGTAAATACTGGAAAGGAAGGAAGAGTGTTAAGCTGTCATTATTTCAGCAAATCACATGACCATCTAGAAAAGCCAAGATAATTTAGCTTTTGAAATTAGAAGAACGTTCACTCAATACAAGATTCGAAATCCACATCAAAAATGAAGGGCTTTCTATATCCCAGTAATATCTTACCAGAAAATGTAATGGAAAAAATGATCTATACATAACAGCAGCAGAAGTTACAATATATCTAAGCACACATCTAAACAAACACTGGCCCCCTATGAAGAAAACCGCAAAATACAGTTTCTCTGAAAGACATCAAAAATCTCTGAAGCAGTTTTCAATTTAACCCAAGGATTATGTAGTATTAGTATTATACATTTAGTTTCCAAACATATGTGATTTTTAAAGTTATCCATGTGTAATTATTATTTTATTGTTTCATTATGGTCAAGGAACACAGGCTCTTGATATTGTTCCTTAATCATCTAATACATTTTTGGGGGCTAAATGTTCCATTTGTATCCAGAAACACTGTATTCAAAATTATTCTTTGGGGGGGGGGCGCCTGGGTGGCTCAGCCGTTGAGCGTCTGCCTTCGGCTCAGGTCATGATCCCAGGGTGCTGGGATGGAGCCCTGCATCAGGTTCCCTGCTTGGCAGGAAGCCTGCTTCTCCCTCTCTCACTCTGCCTGCTTGTGTTCCCTCTCTCACTGTCTCTCTCTCTCTCTCTCTGTCAAATAAATAAAAATCTTAAAAAAAACAAACTATTCTTTGTTTGATATATACATCTCATTGATCAAGCTTATTAATTACATTCAGATTTTCCATATCTCTGCTTATTTTTATCTACTCGATTGCCTGAAAGGGGTGTGTTAAAATGTCTCCTATAACTGTTGCTCTGTTTTTCCTCTGAAGTTCTGTCAGTTGCTGCTCGTTATTTTGACGTTCTACACTGAACTGCATGTACGCATTTGTGGTGGTTCTGCCCGCTTACTCTACTGTAGCTGGCCCAGGTCTGGGCTCATCAAGATTCTTGCTCTTTGTAACTTTTTGAAGTTATATTTGAGAATAGTCTTTGATGCTTTTAAATGTTACTGTGTCTGTTTATGAGTACTGTCAGTTAGTTTGGTAGCACACTAGTGCCCCCTCAGCTGTGGTTTCTGTTAACAGGGAGTTAACCTCAGTCCAGAAACCCCTGAGCCTCCTGATGTATCATCAGAAGGTCCACAGTAGCCTAACACGACATCACAATGCCTACGTCATTCACCTCACCTCTCCTCACGCATTTTATCATCTCACACTGTCACAGAAGGAGGATGAGTACAAGTACTAGAAGGTATTTTGAGAAAGAGAGAGACCACATTCACATGCTTTTTATTATGGTATAGTGTTATACTTCTTCTATTTTATTTTTAGTTACTGTTGTTATTCTCTTACTGTGCCCAATTTCTAAATTAAGCTTTATTACAGTTATGTATAGGAAAACACATAGTGTATATAGGGTTTGGTACTATGCACGGTTTCATGTATCCCTGGGGGATCCTAGAATGTTCCCTACAGATAAGGGGGAATTACTGTACACAAAGCCTTTCAATCTGAGGTATTTCATTCCTTTCTTAGTGTCTAAAACATCTGTCTTCATACTTTATGCAAATATTGCCTTTAATATTTTTTCTCTCCTGAGATCCCTATTATCCTGTTGGTGGCATTCGTTCTGGTAGCTATATTTTTATACTTTTCCCTCTCACTCAAAAAACCTTCTATTTTGAAATGATTATAGACTAACAGTGGCAAATACAGTGCACAGAGGTCCCATGCACACATCTCCCAACTTCCCCCACTGGTGGCATGTCACATATTACAGTGCATTATCAAAACATGAAATTCACTGGCATAATATAATTAACCAGATTACAGGACTTAGACTTCACCAGTTTGGGCATGTGCAGAGTTTTAAAAGGTCTTTGTGTAAAATTCCACAACATTTTATCACACATGTAGAGTCATTCTTATCACTGCCAAAATTAAAATATTGAAATACTCCATCACCGAAGAGAACTGCCTCTCCCTTTCCTTTCCCTTCCCTCACCTCTGAGGTCTACTTACCTCTTCTCCATCTCTAGAACTGTATCATTTCTAAAATGGTATATAAATGGAATCACGTAGTATGTTCCACTTTGATATTGGCTTTTTTCCCCTTACTCAGCATAATGCCCTTAACATCAATCCAGGCTGTTGCATGTGTCAGTAATTCATGCCTTTTTATTGACGAATGGCATTCTATGTTATGGAATATTTAACCACAGGTTAACTGTTCATTCATTGTCGGACATATGGATTATTTCCAGTTTGGGACTATTAAGAATAAAGCTGCTATAACCATTAGTGTAAAAATGTTTGTGTGAATCTAAGTTTTCATTTCTCTGGGATGAATGCCGAGGATTTGCGATGGTTAGGTTGTATGGTAGCTGCATGTTTAGTTTTTAAAAGAAATTGCCAAATTGCTTTCCAGAGTGGCTGTATCATTTTACATTCCCACTGGCAATGTGTGAGTGACCCAGTTTCTCAGCATCCTTGCCACTACTTGGAAATACCACTATTTTTTTTTTTAATTTTAGCCCTTCTAATAGGTATATAGTGGTATTTCACTGTATCTTTTATAATTTCTCTTTATCTGTTCTGGCTGACTGTGGAAGAGTCTCTCGAGCTCATCTTCTAGCTCATGAATTTGTCTTTAGTTGTATCGCTTCTGTATTTTATCTCATTTATTGTGGTCTTTATTTAAACTTGAATTTTTCGTACTAAATATTTCCTTAAAAAAACAAAAACAAAAACAAAAAACCCTCTGCCTCCTTTTTTTTTAAAATAGCTTCCACTGTCTAGAAGCTTCTCTTACTGAATATTTGTGGTCCATCTTTTCACTCATTCTTTCTCAGCTGGTATCTGCCCACTTGGTACTTCCTTTAATACTGGTGGTTCTCCTCAGCTAGCTCACCAGCTCTGCCTGGGAGTTCCTATTTCTGTGGTAGAATCAGCTACTCTGCCCAGTCCTCTTATTCTGCGGGAAAACCAAGGCAGGGGTCCTCGTTCTGTTCTTCCAGGAGGTTAAGGAGAGGTATGGAAAATCTCAGGTGGCCCCAAGAACATGCAGGATTCCTCCCATGAGTCAGGCTGTCCTTAATTCTGCAGACCGCTTGCCCTCCTCTCAGGGGCCCTGCCCCTTCGCCTGAGGCACTGCTGAAGTCCAGGCCCCCCCCAGTCAGGAATTTTCTCCCAGGTCCCTGTAGCTCTGCACATCATCTGATCCAACTCCCATTTCACACCTGCAGCCTCCTTCTCACACCTCCTTCTACGACTCTTGGAGACTCGAGTCTCTTGTCAACCAAACCCCTAGTAGCTAGCTTCCATTCTTCTTAGGATGATCCCTTTGCCTCTTGGCTTCGATTGATCTGGCTGCCTTACAGGGACACCAGTTTCTCTGCACTGTGGTGAGGGGGAGAGGTGTTTTTAATTTATATTCATTTTTATTTAACCACACTGCACATAGGACAGTCTGGTGTCCGTGCTCTGCTTTTCTCCTTCTACACTATTACTCCCAGCCCTTTCCCATCCTCCTTTGAAAGCCACTTGTCTTGGAGATTCTCTCCACCCCCATTTCCAGTGAAGTCTCTCCTGTCCTTGCCTTGTCTACCAATCTCCTTTTTATCTCTTTTATCACCCCCTCTAGCTTCTGGCTCATAACATCCATCCTCCTCGGGCTGCCGTTTTAGTATTCACATGGATAAGGCGCCTGCTACTCTGGCTTGCTGGTCGTTCGCTCTTCTCTTCCCATTCATCTTCCTCTTTCTCTAGTCCTTCTCAAGACGCGTATTCTTACTCTGGGCCTGGTCACTACTAGGAAACCGCACCATCTCTGAAATCCATATTTCAAAGTATCACTTTCCTAATGCCCCTGACTCTTCTTCTAGCTCTCTTTGCACAGGTACATGCCCACCCTAGACTCCCCTACCCCCTACTATTTTCTTACTGACCATCAGCCCTCTCCTGGCTTCATTTCTGTCCTTACCCATCTGTCCTAATCTCAGCATAGGTCACATGGTCCATCATTATCAGAAATCCTCTAAAAATACTCTTAGCTACCTTCTTCTTCTATTTCTCTACAGAACGTGCCCGACAAGATGCACTATTCTATGCCTCCCCTTTATCACGTGAACACAGCTAAGAGAAAAACCTCATGAGTCATCTGTTTTCACTTCAAATTTACGATCCCTTTCCACAAATGAACACCTCACACCGCCTCTCCTACTGGGTTCTGGACCTGCTCTCCCTTTGTCCAAATGATGACCTCAGATTTTTACATCTCTCCTCAAATCTCCGGTGCCTCTTCCCACCCATATTCTCAGTTAGTGATCTTACTGCAGGAGTCACTGAGAAAAAATACCCACCAGAGGGAAACCTCTTGCCCTGTTATTAAATGAGGTAATTCACAGTAAAGCACTTAAGCACAAGGCCTGCCATATAAAAACCATGATACAGATGTCAAGTTTTATTAGAATCATTACTGTTTTACCACTGCCAAATACACAAATGGGACTGTCCCACCCCATCCTCCTCTTAGCACAATCCCCTCTACTACAAAGCCCTAATCCTGTAAGTGCAACTGTGCCCAACCAGTGACATCACTTGTCAGGTGTAGGCAGGGCACACAGGAATTTTATTTGACGTTAGAGGAAAGCAAATGCCCTCTTTTCCTGCTGATCTTAAGCAGGAACATCTGGAAGGCTACACTGTGGCAGTATTCTTAGCACCCTAAAGGAAAAAGACCATGGATAGAGATGGGACAGACAGAGGACAGCCGAAAAAATCAGGGCAGAAATAATGTGATGACATGATCTGAGCCTTGATCAAGCCAGACCTGAAGACAGTTTCACAGTTATCTTGCTAAAGACAGTTTCGTTTGAGTGTTCTGCCCTTTGCTTCCATATGACATAACCAGGTAGGGGTGTGTGTGTGTGTGTGTGTGTGTGTGTGTACAAAAGAATCCAGGTCTTCTAAATCCCAAGCCACTGTCACAGAACCTCATTATATTTCCATGTGATTTTGGGCGGTCTATAATTTTACTTTATCTGAATTCACATTAACATTCACCCTTAGAATTTTCATTTGTGTACATATCAGAAAAGAATGTCCATATGAAGCATAATTATTACGTCTGCCTTGCATGTATGATTCCAAGGCCATCCTAAGCCATGAATGAGTGGTCATTCCAAATGGCACCAGTGGGTTGTTGGCTCTTCTAGTCCAGAGACAGGTTAGCGCTATGCCGTACCATGTATCTTTCCGGAAACCCATGCATGACTACACTTGTTGGGGATGGGAAAGATGTTTTCTGGAATACAGTCTTAGTCTGAACTATAAAAATAGTTTTTGGAGGATAAAAACAAATTCACAGTAGGACTAATTAAGGAGTGTGAAATTTATCATTTGGGAACCAAGCAGACAACTTGTAGTGCAAATCAACATACATGATTCCGCCAGAAGTCCCTCAAGCTCAAAATATTAAAGGTTCATCTGAGTTGTTGGCTAAAAACTGGTTGATCTATGCACCACGCCCACCACCACCCTGCCGGTTGCTTTGCTGAAAACCTGAAATATGTTAAACGCTGGAGGTTACTGAAGTCCATTTTAATTATGCACCAGATCCTTTAAGTGGAGATTTACCATTATAGTCAGGCAGACGCTCAATAACAACCTACTTTCATGAGGTCAAAACATGTTTAAAGGAGACGCTAACAACAGCCAATTTTATTTTCTTTGGAATGGCTCTAGTAACTTAACTCACTGATGTCAGTCCCTCAGCTATGCTTGAGATGATCAGTGATGCACACTTTTTAAAAAATTCCTATCTCTTCCTGATTTACCAGTGTATAGAATTTTCTACGAATCTGGGATAATTTTGTATGGGGAGTGATGAATATAATGTAAGGTATTTTATTTATAGCCCCACCTGTAGCATTTTCTTTGAACATGTTCAGTAAATCAGACTCAAAAATAACTTACTTCCAGTATTTGTGAGAATTTTAAATGACTAAAAATGGTATCACGGAACCCAGGCTGAAGTAAAACAAATCACAGAATAATTCATCTGTACAATAATTCTGTTTTTATTAGAACAGATAATCTTGCTTAAAGAAATTTCTGCTTATATATAAAATGTTTTAAAATCTAATTCTAGCTTGGATAAAAACCAGTATACCTATAAGTCTCATTAAAAAGCAAACTGATGGAATCATAGGATAGGAGAGGATGAGAGACCAAAATTCTACAGCATTTCTCCCTTCCTAGTAATCTAATAGATGAAATTAAATAGCAGAATCATTCACCATAACTTCTAGCTGAAAGGTTTACAACATCTTTAAGCTTTAGGTTCATGGTCTCCAAAACTCTAATAGCAAACCTATCTAATCGGAAGGGGTGGGTGTGGATTAAATGAAATAATGCATATAAAGAACCCAGAAATTGGGGGTGCTCAATAAATAGAAGTTATTATCAAAACCCTTGTCTATCAGATAATTATTTAAAACATTCCAGACAGGGTAAACCTTGCCTTGACACCACACGAGACAGGACAGGGGTGGGAAGAGGCACACCAAACTTGGCTTCCAGCTTATACCACCTGAATACCCCGGGGACCCCTCCAAACAGCTGGGGGTATGAGGCCCACGCTGAGCAAGTTGCCATTTCTGCAACATGAAGGGATATCTTTTGACCTACCATTGATCAATAAAAGGAAACTCTGAGGCAGATAATCAGGAAAGTAATCTTCAAAGGAAAAAAAAAATGAACATAACTGGGTTAGCAATTAATGGCATATATGATAGTGCTGTTAAGGTAGTGAAAAATAAAAATTGTGTACCTTTTAGTTCAAAACAGTCACATAGTCAAAGAATGCATGGATTTATGTTTTGTTCTGCTTTGAACTACGGGGAAAATCATACCAATGATTCCCCAGTACACGATTTTTAACAATGCATGGCCAAGAACTTTGAATTACAATGAAAAAACCCCACAATGTTAAGGATCTAAGGAGTTTGTAGACATTTATGGCACACTGCTATGTGCCATTGCATAGAATTGGAAAATATATATGAAGAATTCCTCTCACAATTCTTGCTTAATTGGCAGAAGCAACCTGGAATTCCCAATTCACTACAGAATTAGTAAACGTCTCATTCCTTGATTTATCTCGATGTTTGTTTTTAGTAATCTCCAAAGTTATCTTTAGTAGTCTTTGAAAACTAAAAGTGAGAACTCTCTTTATTAAAAGTCCATATTGGAAAATCCCTTTCTTAAGAGCAATTAAAGTTTACTACTTTGGTTTCTAAGAGGAAGCTGGGAATCCCCACATAGTTTTCCCTGTGGTAAGATGACACGGACTACAAATTCAACAAATAATACTAAGGTCAGTTGAAAGGCCAACTATTAATAAACAGTGAGAAAATACAGCAATAGTGAGACAGAACTTGGTGATAAGCCTTGGTGCATAGCAAATGGGCTTCTCAAGGATCAGAGCTCAAACTCCAAAGAAGTAGAAAACACTGCATATTCCTTGGCCAGACCCACAGATTCTAGCAACAAGTTGTGATAAACATTTGTATGAAATACTTTTAGACTAATATGTAAATAGATAAAGTCAATAAGCCTCCTTGGTATTTACGCCTCCATTAATAGATATCAGGGCAAGGGGAACCCGGTGTATGTTTTATTAGGATCTCAGGTCTAGGAAGGGGAGAAGGGCTGAGCAGTTACCTATGTATTTTGAAGAAGCTCCACAGATCTGAAATATATCTCCCTGTTCTTTGCTCAATACATTCTACACTGTGAGTTAAGGGGTGTCTATCATAGATGCTGTCCAGTACTTCCTCCGCCAGGTCCCCTGGTCCATACTATTTTGGTGCACATTGTCCTGACTTTCAACTGTCAGCTCTGCATTTCTTTGCCTAAATGGCTTCCCTTGCTTACCAAATATCACTCAGACTGTGTGTAGTCCAGAGAAGGAGGAACTGCCACCACCAGAGAGCAGTCTTGAACTAATGACTGAGGAAGTTGGCGTATAAGTACCTCAGCTACCTTCTCCCTGTGTCTGCAGAACTCTGTGGCACACTGCCACACACTTCCCAGAGCTCTCCAGTGGGATAAGGCTTTAGGGACTCTCAGTGGTAACTTGCCAAATAACACATCCCTTACTGGCTCTTTTCCTTCCCTGTCATGTCTCCATTTCCAAACAGGTGTTTCTTAGACTCCCCTCTCAAATAAATGGCTTGTACTTGAATCTTATTTTAAGTCTGCTTCTGGGAAAACCCAAACTAAGACTGTGCCAAAACTTATTTCTCTTCCTCTCCTTCCTCTCCTCCTCCTCCTTCTCTTTCTTCTTCTTCTCCTTCTTTTTTGTATAGTTCCCTGATGCTCTAAATACTAGCTATCTTATCTTGTGACTTAGTGACACACAGTGCTTCATAAGTATTACTCTTCAATAGGTCTACAAATGGAAAGAAAACATCAAAAGCAAAAACGTGAACTCCTCCCCACTAATTTTTTTACTAAAGAATTATTCAGCAGAAGTAGCTTTCATACCTTGCCCTAAAGATAGCGTAGTCACATACCTGATAACTACTTGTCGAAACCACCTATCTGAAGAGAGAATCAAGTATCCTTCTCTCCATCTCTGCCCCTAGGGGAGAAGGATATTCTTTGGACACTGAGCACTCACAGAAATTACTGAACATATCAGTCCTTCTATAGCAGTCAATGAAATTATCGAACATTCTGGAAGGCTCATTAATATGGTAACCACCAGACACATGGTGCTATTGAGTACTTGAGATGTAGCAAGCATGACTGAGGGATTGAACTTTTGATATCAGTTGATTTAAATTTTAATTTAAAATCATTACTTAGTTTACTTATTGGAAAATTAAACATTTTGAAACAACTTGGGTATGGGAATCTACTTTTTTAAAATGTAAATTTCATAAAACTTAAATATAGATCAAGAATGTCTGATAGAAATTTAGGATCCCCATTGAGGTATGAAGTATAAAATATGCACTGGAATTTGAAGAAATTGTCTGAAAAATGTTACTGGTAATTAATATTTAATAATTAATAATTAGTAGCTAATATTTCATATGGATTAAATGTTAAAGTGATAATATCTTGGTTACATAAAATATCTTATATTGAACTTGTTTTCTTTTTTTTAAAAAAAGAATGTGACCATGAGAAAGCTAAATTACAAATGCAGCTCACATTATACCTCTGTTGGACAGCCCTGTTCAGCCACCCCATGAGGAACTTTTATTTGCTAGCCTAGTGGGTAAAATCATTGCTGTATAAAAAGATTAAGACAAGAAAATACTACTCCCTGTTCTTAAAGAGTTGACATTTTAAAAGAAATGTCATAGGCTTGGTCATAATATTGAAGCCAAACTTCAAACCAAAATAAAAAGGAAAGGCATATAAAATTTTCTCAAGGAAAGTATCCGAATAGATTACGGATATTAAAGTAAATTACAGAAAGTGATGGAAGAAACAGTGTTACCCTTTCTAAGAGCCTACAAGGCTTGCTCTGCCTGAACAATGAAGTAAATGCTTTGCCAATGTCTGCTTTCTAGATGTAAATAGAGTAACATAACTGGGCAATTAGGTCTTAGAAGAGGTCTCATCATCTACTCTGACATCATGTTCTTTATTTTACAGGTTAGGTGACTTGTTTAAGGTTAGAAATCACTTTGCTCTTTCTCAAAGGAAAAAAAAAACCATTAATTCTCAAATATAATTTATGTTCCTGTTAGTGAAAAAGTTTCTGTCATTGCATAGCTCCTATGTTAAAAACAAGTGGTTCTCAAATGTATCAACGCTTCTACTTACCCTCATATTTCCTCCCATGTTTCTAAATAATATATTAATACTTCTTGGATATTTCCTACGGACACCCTGCCATGTAGATGCAGCCTACCTACATTCTTGTCTAATCCCTCACTGGACAAATCAGTGATATTCCATGCAAATACTGCTCAGTACAGAGCCAGGTAGAATATGACAATTATGCAACTTTTCTTCACTTTTCCAAAAGCACGTCACCCATCCTTTCATTCACCAGGTTTTTCATATTTCCACTTTTCTTTTTCCCCAATGGCAGCTGTCTCTGAATATGGCTACAATAACATTTGCTATATTCTTCACATACACTAATTCCATTTTGTCTTCTTGACCTGGACACTTCTCTGCTGGAACCCATTCTTCTCCTGCTCCAGAAGGACTGGTTGCCTTGAAGCCCGATGGGCAGTTGTCATCTGGGGCTTTTTCTTGGAAGGCAATCTAGGGATGGGAAGAGCTTACTTCCTGAGTCAACTTTAAGACTGTCTTTTATTTGTATTCTCAGACATACATTAAACAACAGCAAAACACTACCATCATCGGGACGCCTGGGTGACTCAGTTGGTTGGGCAGCTGCCTTAGGCTCGGGTCATGATCCCGGCGTCCTGGGATCGAGTCCCACATCGGGCTCCTTGCTCAGCGGGGAGCCTGCTTCTCCCTCTGCCTCTGCCTGCCACTCTGCCTGTGCTCGCTCGCTCTCTCTCTAACAAATAAATAAATTTAAAAAAAAAAACAAAAAACAAAAAAACACTACCATCAACACCACAAACACTCTGCATGCTTAAGATATTGAGTGGAAGCCTTCTGGTGGCCCCTCCAGCAAATGCTATTAATAAGCCACAGGGGCTTAGCCTCACTGCTGCCCAAACCCAGAGAACACAGGTGCTGGTGTCAGTCAGCCATATTTCCAGGATTCCTTTCTCTTTAGTTCCTAACTACTTAGCTCATCATTGTTGGAAAATAGAATCAAGAGGCTTCTGAGACCAGGTAATGTGGACCCAGCTGGAATATAAGGCCAGGGCTTCATTATTGTGGTGGTGGTGATGAAGGCATTTGGGATCCTGTTGATCTGATCCGCTCATTCAGAGAAAGCTCCAGTTTGAAGCTGACCACCGAAGAGATTTCCAGATGTAGCCAGAGCTATGAAAAGTTGCTGCAGGACCACAGAGTTCTGCCACTGGGAGCCACCTAGAGACCACGTGTCAAGTCTAAGCTCCATAGTTTGCAAAAGAGAAAACTGAGGCCTACAGTCTTAGCCAAGACAAAAAAGGGGCTAGTAGAAGCTTGTAAGTAGGCTTGAAAAAACACTTAGAAGGTGGGGTGCCTGGGTGGCTCAGTTGGTTAAGGTCTGACTGCTGACTTTGGCTGAGGTCAGGATCTCAGGGTCATGAGAGTGAGCCCTGCATTGGGCTCTGTGCTCAGCGGGGAGTCTGCTTGAGGATTCTGTCTCTCTCCCTTTCCCTCTGCTCTTCTCCCCATATATGAGTACATGCACATACTCTCTCTCTAAAATAAATACATAAATATTTTTAAAAATTTAGAAAGACAAAAGTAACACTACTAACAGATGAATTATGGTCTTACAGATGGATGCTGTTATTTTGCACAAGCTAAGCTTCTGGAAGAAGCAAAAATCAGTTAAATATTTATGTTGATAACGTCAACTCTTGGGCATTTATCCTGTAATACTATAACGACTAAATGTGTAAATTGAAGCACCAAGTCACAATCTTTCTACCTTGATTTTTTTTTTCTATTCTTTTCTTTTTCTTTAACCACATGAAACCCAAATCTTGAGAACTTGTTAATTATTTACCATCTGGCTTTGGAAAATACTTGAAGCAAACAAATTATAAGTTACTGCCAGTGGTTAGTCTGGTTCTCGAAAGACCCAGCTAGTTGCAGGTTGCTGAACAGAGAATTAAGAGCATTTCACTTCTTGTTCGGAGACAGCCTTGCCAAGGTCCTTAGACATGGGCCTGAGGTCACTGAGTTACTTGTATAAAGAGAATGTGCTAGTAACAAGTCAAGAACTATTGAATAAAATGAAATATAATTGTCAGCGTGCCTGGGTGGCTCAGTGGGTTAAGTGTCTGCCTTCGGCTCAGGTCATGATCTCAAGGTCCTGGGATCAAGCGTCGCATCAGGCTCTCTGCTCAGTGGGAAGCCTGCTTCTCCCTCTCTCTCTGCCTGACTGCCTGCTTGTGATCTCTCTCTGTGTCAAATAAATAAATAAAAATCTT
Source organism: Martes martes (assembly GCF_963455335.1). Taxonomy (NCBI): domain Eukaryota; kingdom Metazoa; phylum Chordata; class Mammalia; order Carnivora; family Mustelidae; genus Martes; species Martes martes. Next base: position 136,804,300 of record NC_137889.1, read on the forward strand.
GAAAAAAAAAAAAAAGAATTGTTCTTCCTTTGTTTTGGACCTGGTTTTTAACATCTATTCAAATTTTCCAAATTATAGTGAGGTCACTCTAGACAACATCACTAATGCACAGGAATTTTATCATTTATATTCATTGCTTAATACATGCCATGACGGAATTCTCAACACCAAGGATACCCATCACCCACTTTCCATACACGGCCTTCACAAACAATGCAGTGTTCATTACATGGTCCCAATTGTTCCCCTTTGCTTACTCTAGAAATTACTATTTGTTTTCTTCCTTGTAAACAACTGAAGTGAAACAAAATGATAGCTTTCTTCACCACATTAACAACTTTCTTCTGGAAAAATCATTTGCGGTTACTAGTTTCTAGAGCCTTAGAACCATTCCAACAGATCACAGCTGTAAAACTTCATTTCCTCCCTAGAAACATACTACTCTGAATGTCAAGATTTCAAACTTAAATAAGAGTCTAACGAAGGCAAAATATAGTTACATGTTTGGGTTGCTGAGCAACTGATAAAGCATCTTTCCAGAGCTAAAGCAAATAAACTTACTCTAACTGAAATTTAAGACCAATAGTTTATGGGGAAATAGTATTAACTAAAGGGTAAATTTAAGACCAAAGAAAAGCATAGTTGGGGTGCCTGGGTGGCTCAGTGCGTCAAACCTCTGCCTTCGGCTCAGGTCATGATCTCAGGGTCCTGGGATCGAGCCCCACATCGGGCTCTCTGCTCAGCAGGGAGCCTGCTTCCCCACCTCTCTCTCTCTGCCTGCCTCCCAGCTTGCTTGTGATATCTCTCTGTCAAATAAATAAATAAATTCTTTAAAAAAAAAAAAAAAGAAAAGAAAAGCATGGTTGAGTTTTCTCACTCTCATGACAGAAAAATTATACCAAATATGGGAACACTGAAATCCTGTTGATATTCTTACCGTCAGATAGTCCAAATCTTAATGAGGTCCTTCAAGAGCTAAAATCCTTAGAATAATGCAAAACGTCTTCTCAAAATACATCCAATAATAGTAAATGTGGTTTGTCTTGAGGAGGAAGGGCTTTTATTGGTAATAAAAATTTTTTCAAATTCTCAAATTTCTTGTCCCAAAAGAACGTGCAGCAATGATTCCAACCTGAGTTCTCTTTATTTAAAATTTTAGTATACTTGGATATAGTTTTATGTTCCTTATCCTCAGCTTTCAGAATCTCCCTCTCACTACATAGAAATCTTCAGACAACATGCTCAGGATAATGCCAAAGAGCTAACCAACCAGGCACTGAGGAGAACGAGGAAGACAAAGCAGAAGGTAGGGCTGTACCTCTGGGCAGGTGTGGAGCCATAAAGCGGGCAGCTGTGAGGTCAGCTGGGCCTGGGCCTTGCACCTGTGGCTGGTGGCAGGGGAGGAGCTCAGTCTAACTGAGCCTGGAGAAAGGCCACAGCATGTCCACCTTTGACTCCGTGAGTGACGCTTCCCTTGACCCTCATGGGGAGGACACGCTCAGAAAGACCTATCTCCAAGGGTGAGCTGGGGGGTGTTAATGAGGAATCCTCCTTCCTCAACTCCAGGGACAGCTGTGAGAGTGGGGGTCAGTCCTTTGTGAAGAAGGGGTGTGCTTTTCATTGGGAAAAAGAGGTGGGATGGGGGGGGCAGTTTCCTTCTGCACAGCAGTCGAGGAAGGCCCTTGGAGGACAACACCCATGACATCAGTCTCCCTCCTCAGGATCCACAAGAGGTGGAGAGGACGCTCCCAGGAGGGACGCCTCCTCCTGGAGGACGTCAAAATCAGTCGTGATGAGTGTATTAGCTTCCTGTGGCTGCTGGGACAGATCACCATGAATGTAGTGGCTTAAAACAGCACTAATTTATCCTCTTACAGTTAGAGATCGGAAATATGAAATGGGTGTCAGTGAGCTAAGAGTAAGGTGTCAGCCAAGCTGGGCTCCTTCTGGAGCCTCCAGGGGGCCATCTGTTTCCTTGGCTTTGCCAGCTTCTAGAAGCGGCTCACCTTCTCTGGCTTGTGGCCCCATCACGCCCACCTCTACTTCATCTGACAAACCACTTCCTCTCTGATCCTTGTGCCTCCTTATCTCAAGACCCTTAACTCAATCGCACCTGCAGAACCCCTTTTGCCACACAAGACAACACATTCCCAGATTCCGGAGATGAGGACGTGGACATCTCTGGAGAGGGGGCATTGTTTTGCCTATCAGAGTGACGTTGGCAGTGGGACATACTTCTGGAGTAGGCTTCCTGAAGTATGTGACGGGAGGCAGATCTTCCCCAGTCATAGTGAAGGCCTCTGATTTTCCCAGGTATTTACATGGCTTGGAGAATATTCTTTATGATTTTTCCCTTCATCCTGTTGAGAAGTTGAGAAGGACATTCATTCCCTGTCTCTCCTCTCCTCCCTGCCTATTAGCTCTCAACACCCACCATACCACCCCAAATCCCAGCACCCTGGCAGGCATTCAGCAGTGAGCAAGATGTTGGGGTGAGAATTCCAAGGAAGGCAGTGACACACACTCACTGTAAAACACTGGCCAGGAAGGATGACAGGCCCGGTCCATTCTGGTATGAAGAAAAGTTCCATGTGTGGGTGTTGTTGGCATAACAGTGATGATTTGCCTCTTAGGGCCAGAAATATCTGCCACCAGCATCGGAGAATGTAAGAGCTTTCTAAAGAATTACCCACTCCATCCCCACGCCCTCCAGACCTTCACAAGCCATGTGGAGACACACATGCTTCTGGTCCCTCCAAGAGAAGTGCGCGTGGAAAGGATAAAAACAAGAGCCAGCAGATTAGCCATGTTTGGAATGGAAATCCAAGGTCATGTCTCCTCCCAAATAGCCAAATCCTCAAAGATTATAAACAGCCTTAAGCTGCAGCCAGATTACCATCTGCCTACAGTAAGGAGTCACTGGGTTGTCTTGAAGGCCGAGATCCAAATGATCGGACAAGAAGGGCTATTCCAGGACGCAGCTGATCTGCGTGTGCACCAGAGCAAGAATGCAAGCTGAAGGTATGAACAAAACTCATCAGGAGTTTATAACAAATATGGGTATTGGTTGTGGAACTGTTGCTCCAACATGCAGGTATGTGCACGCACGCACGCGCGTGCACGCGCACACACATACACACACACACATCCTGCCACTAATCAAACCAAAGTCAGATGCTAATATTGAACGAGAGACCTTATATGTAGGGGCTGGTCACACAACAAAAACCTCATATGAAGGGCTTCAAGATGAAAAACACGGCCCTAGTGAGGACATCCAGGCTATGAAAAAAATGAAAAAAAGTCTTCTGTGTTCCCCGAAGGCCGGCACCACTGAAGGAGAGAAAGATTCATTTGGTGGGAACACTAGAGTAGACGGCAGAGTAGATTTTTCACTCATGGCGGTCACCCTTCTGGTTTTCACCTGGATCATGCAGATACAAGTTCCCGTTCAATCAACCGACAGCTCTTATACAGAGTGCTTGCACTACCTGTTAAGAGTGTGAATTAGTGAGGGGCGCCTGGGTGGCTCAGTGGGTTAAAGCCTCTGCCTTCGGCTCAGGTCATGATCCCAGGGTCCTGGAATCGAGCCCCATATGGGGCTCTCTGCTCAGCGGGGAGCCTGCTTCCTCCTCTCTCTCTGCCTGTCTCTCTGCCTACTTGTGATCTCTATCTGTCAAATAAATAAATAAAATCTTAAAAAAAAAAAAAGAGTGTGAATTAGTGGAACGTAAACCTGATTTGAAGCAGTTAAAACCGGTTTAAAGTCCTGCCTTATCTCACAGCTGTGTGACTTGGCCATTTAAGTCCCCCGTGTCTCAGTTTCTTCACCTCTATAATGAAACAATAATAATACTTCATACAACATAATTATAATTAGAGTCTAATCATTAATTTACTAAACCTAAGAATTTATTAATATTATTACTACTACTACTTTGGCTACTTCAAAAGGCTGATGAAAGAATAAAGTAAAAGTGTTTATCCTATTAAATGTCATAAAATTTATATGCTACTATTACAGAGAGAAGTAAATTTTGGTTTCCAGTTATAGAATCTAGTTAGGGAAATGGGGTACCTACAAGAAATTTTTAAAGAGAAAAACTGTCTTCGGCAAAGTGTGAGAGAGTCCTGTAGTCAATGAGATTTCCTGATTCCATGATTCCATTATGGTACAGCCCAAGAATAAAAGTGAGAAAAGCATTTGTTAGAAAACACTGCAAAGGGACACCTGGATGGCTCAGTCAGTTAAATGTCTGACTCTTGATTGTGGCTCAGGTCATGATCTCAGAGTCATGAGATCAAGGCCCATGTCAGGCTCCACACTCAGTGAGGAGTCTGCCTGAGATTCTCACTCTCTTTCTCTCTGCTCCACCCTTCTCCTCTCTCTCTAAAATAAATAAAATCTGGGGCACATGAGTGGTTCAGTTGGCTAAGCCTCTGCCTTAGGCTCAGGTCCTAATTCCAAGGTGCTGGGATGGGGCCCCACAATGGGCTCCTTGCTTCGCGGGGAAGCCTGCTTCTCCCTGTCCCTCTGTGTGCTGCTCCTCCTGCTTGTGCCCTTGTTCTCTCTCTCTGTCAAATAAATACAATCTTTAAAAGAAAAGAAAGAAAAAACTTCGAAGAGAAGATCTTGAACAGGAGATACGAGGCAGAAAGAAACTGGGAGAATTCCAGAATGTGACATTTGTGAGCCAATACAGAGATTAGTGTGAAGTAAATCTACATGGTTTCCCAGCTTCCAGGAAATTCCATCACATTTTAAACCCACGTAGGACCCTCTCCTACAAACCATGATAGGAAACACTATGACAATCTCCACCAAAACATGAAATGGACATACCTTTTAATAGAGCACTTTCACTTTTAGGAACTTATCCTATAGATGTATATGTATATACATATGTAAATAATATTTAGAAAGATATTCACTCAGCCCCTAGTTTATATACTTGATAGAAACAGAATTTAAAATCTAAGAATATAATCAAAAAGGCCATCAATAGGAGACTGTGGCGCATCCACACTGAAATATTTCACAGACTCTATAAAACATAAAATATTTAATAGTTCCATTTGCACTGATTTTGAATAATTATCAGGTGAAAAAAGGAAAGTCTAGTCCCATGTGTGCAATATGCTACCATTTGTGGAAAAAGAAAAAGACGATGCACAGTTTGCTTGTCACTGCGTAGACTGCCATCGGAAGGTAGTCACTAGTCACAGATCAGAACAGAGGAGCCAGAGGGGAGACATGCCATTCCCCTTATGAATTCCATTTGATACTCATGTGTTACCTATTCAAAAACTACTTTACCAGTATTATCTAGTGGCCCAGTGTTTTCAGAGACTCCAGATAAATTTGCACACTATGACTTCAATTTAGGAAGCCCTGATACACAGTGTTCCCTGAAGAGCCTCTAATTAAAATTGTTTCCAGGTAGATAACCGTGCAAAATAAAGTGGTCCAACACAAGGTCTAGTCCAGTCCCCCGTGGACCTTAGTGATTACAGACTAAGTAAGACTGGACGGGGGCACCTGGGTGGCTCAGGGGGTTAAAGCCTCTGCCTTCGGCTCAGGTCATGATCCCAGGGTCCTGGGATCGAGTCCCACATAGGGCTCTCTGCTCAGCAGGGAGCCTGCTTCCTCCTCTCTCTCTGCCTGCCTCTCTGCCTACTTGTGATCTCTGCCTATCAAATAAATAATTTTTTTAAAAATCTTAAAAAAAAAAAAGACTGGACATACAGATTGCTAGAGAGTGAATGGTGTCCTCCCTCCCAATTCATATATTGAAGCCCTCAACCCCAATGTGACTGTTTAGAGAGAGAGCCCCTAAGAAGATAATGAAAGTTAAATGAGCTTATAACAGTGGGACCCCAAACCTATAGGATCCGTGTCCTTATAAGAGAGACAGACAGCAGAGCTCCCTCGCTCTCCACCATATGAAGACACTGTGAGAAGGCAGCTATCTACTAGCCAGGGAGAGATGTCTTCCCAGAAACCAACCCTAATGGCACCTTGATCTTGAACTCAGAGCCTCTAGAACGGCGAGAAAATGAATTTCTGTTATTTAAGCCACCCTGTCTGTGGTGCTTTGCTATGGTCACCTGAGCTGACCAAGGCAGGTGCCATCATGGACTCCAAGCACCTTGAAGCTGGGCTTGCAGTCTTCCAGCCAGAGGTGAGCTGAGCTCAAGCCTAGGCTGCCATCCCTGGTCCACTGAGACACTGTAACATGCCACTAGGTAAAACGGAAACAGTGTGAGCGAGCAACCCCAGGTCCGGTTCCAGGGCTGCCCACAGACTGTGACCTTTAACTATCAGCCTCTGCCGTGTTTATCTCAAGCATCTCTAAGTTACTTCCAGCTTGTGGGTTCCAAGATCTGTGACACACAGACGGCAAAATACGCCACTGCCGAGAGTCAAGTTCACTTCCAAAAATAGCGCAGATTCCTATTTGTGAGAGATGCACAGCAGTCTATAACCTAGGACCTCCCAATCGGAGCAGATCTCGTTTAGATCTCGAAGCCTCCTGAAGCTGGCTGCTGCTGTTGCACACACAGAATCTTCCTCACACTCTCTGTGTTGCTGGCATTCTCCAGGTAGGGAAGGCAGGGCCAGTTCTACTCTGAGAATTTATTACTCCAGAAATCCGTCTTCCAGAAAACTTGACACTCGGGGGAAAAAAAGGGCAGTAAGGAGGTATTCTGTCTCACAACAGGCAAAACTCGGACAGTTCCTATTGTTATCAAACTGAGAGAGACAGTGTTAAGCCAACAACTAAAATACACATTGCTCAGGTATCACTCACACTAAGAGGGAAGTGACTTAGCTCACTGGCTGATCCAATACTTGAAAGCAAACGTGCCAGGAGAGTCTTGTGGTTGACACTCGACTTCACATCAGAATGAAAGAGTAATACTGGGAAGCCTAGGTGAAGCACTGATGCTTTTTTTTTTTTTTCCAGACTAAGGTGTGAATACTTGTTTTCAAAGGTATACATAGTGTCGCAACACCTAGAAACAGATATCCTTGTGGGTTCGGGCATGGAATAATGTCTTTGAAGAGTCTATTAAGTTCAAGATAAATGTAATTGCCTACATGGATTTAAAAATTGTGACCTTGGGACACCTGGGTGGCTCAGTTGGTCGAGCGTCTGCCTGCGGCTGGGGTCACGATCCCAGGGTCCTGGGATGAGTCCCACGGGTCCCACGTTGGGCTCCTTCTCAGCAAGGAGTCTACTTCTCCTTCTCCCTCTGACCACCACTTCCCCTGCTTCTGCGCTCTATCTCCCTCTTTCTCTCTCTCTCTGGCAAATACATAAATAAAATCTTTTAAAAAACATTGTGACCTTGTTCTTACCACACATTTAGCTCAAGACAGAGGTAATGGGACTTGCTAAACATTTGGCTCACCAGGGCGCCTGGGTGGCTCAGTGGGTTAAGCTGCTGCCTTCAGCTCAGGTCATGGTCTCAGGGTCCTGGGATCGAGTCCCGCATCAGGCTTTCTGCTCAGCAGGGAGCCTGCTTCCCTCTCTCTCTCTCTCTCTCTCTCTCTCTGCCTGCTTCTCTGCCTACCTGTGATCTCTCTCTGTCGGATAAATAAATAAATAAAAATCTTTATAAAAAAAAAATTTGGCTCACCACCCATAAATGAGTTGTTGCCTAAAACATTATATTTTGGGGTGCCTGGGTGGCTCAGTGGGTTAAAGCCTCTGCCTTCGGCTCAGGTCATGATCTCAGTCCTGGGATTGAGCCCCAAGTTGGGCTCTCTGCTCAGCGGGGAGACTGCTTCCCTTCCTCTCTCTCTGCCTGCCTCTCTGCCTACTTGTGATCCCTGTCTGACAAATGAATAAATAAAATCTTTAAAAAAACATTGTATTTCAACGTGGATTTTGTTTGGGATGCTTCATAAATGTCTGACCCCCTGAGAAAGGCATCCTCACTCAAAAGTTATCTCAACTTCCTAGAATTACAAATGGTACGAAATAAGTATAACAACACAGAACGTTTTCAGCTGAGTTTTGCAAATCTTTTGTCATAATGACTACCAGAATGACTCACTGAGTACTAATTTATCTGTGGCCTTTCAAAAATGGCTACGAACCCCCCAAAACAAAGTAACCTAACTTTACTTATAATTGGATAATTATTTTGGAAAGATGTGTGAGACAACCCATTAAGATAAAGGCCATATCTATATATAGCCCCATATCTGTATTTGATCAAGTTTATCAAAAACTTTCAAGAGATTATATGCCCACCATGTCTATGGTTGGGTTGTGAAATTCAACCTATCTTTAAAAAGTCTAATTGAAAACCCCTCCAAATGAACTCTGTGTCATTCCATCACAGCCTCTCCTCCCAAGTATCTTTCTAGACTGTTCTCTCTTGATACTATTTTATTTATACTTCTCTTGTGGATCATCTTTGATCTTCTTAACACTTTTCCAATTCTTTCTCATCCTTGTAAGAGTCCCTCTCCATTTGTCTCATCTACTCCTTTCTCTCCTGTCTTTTCTCAGTGATTATTCAATAGAGATCCATGTGTTTTCTATTCTCAACTGTAAAGAAGATGAAAGGAATATATTTATATAGTCTCCTAGCAAGATTAAAAATAAAACCAAATTTAATGGTCTTTCTCATTTTCTTTTTATAATCTTTCAGTAATTTGTTTCTGTTTTTTACAGAATGTATTTTCCTACCTCTGATATAAGTAAAACAAGGTCCAAAATAGTTGAATAGGTATTTGTATTAAATATAATCAAGAGAATTCACACATTTAATGGAGGCCACAGACGGAGAGTTATAGAGATTAAAGAGTATTCTTTCCTTATTGGGAAGGACTTTCTTGGAAAATCAGGATGTTTTAAAGGCACATAAAAGTTCTACAGGTCATATCAATAAACTGAAATCATTTGGATCTGTTCAATAATTTATACATGCTTTTTCTCCAAAAGAATTTTAAGCAGTCTACACATATACTTTTTCTTTAAATTTACTCACTTTATTTTTTACTTTCATATTAATGAATAGCTTTGTGAAATAATGGACTTGATATGATTGCTATGTACAATCATATACATATATATGTATATATACATATATACACACATACATATACATATATATACACATACATATACATATATATACACACACACACACACATCCTATGTGTATATATCTATCTGTAATATTGATCTACACATCACTTAAAATCATTTTGTGGTTTGAGTTTCCATTTTAGTTTAAGGAAATATAATGTCTCAGTTCTGCTTAGAGAAAGCAAATACTTTTATTTATATTTACATTTATTTATATTTTATTTATATTTATATTTATATTTATATACGGAGTATATTTATATTTATATACAGATAACCGCACAGTTAAAGCAGCACTATTTGAAGAGTTACACTTTTGAATAATAGCAAATCTTTTTACCAGGGTGTTCCTTGACCTTTTTCATTGTCAAAGTCACATGCACAACAAAGTCTTTATTACATTTGTTTAGGCGCACCCGAGGACAGTTTATCAGACTTCTCTCGGAGGTCTATCAACAGCCTCTCATTGTAAGAACAGATCTATGATGTCAGCCCTCAATCTAACTCACTCTCCCACCTCCTTCCTTTCCTCACTATCTTAAACCATGCCACACCGAATGATGAAGAGCTTGGGTCAAAATGATGTGGTTATATAAACACCCACTATTTCTGTCTCATGGAAACGCTTCCCCTGTGAGTTACTCAATATGTTTCTCAGCTCAGAGAATGCATCTCTGCTCTAGGCTTGTACTGAAAAGAATACCATTTAGCCTAATCCCACTGGCAAATTGCTAAACCTTTAAGCTAAACCTTTAAGGGGGACGGCTGCACGCACCGTGTGACAGCACTCTGATTTGATCGGGGTGGCTGGCAGCTTATAACCCAGCCAGATGTACTGTGAGGGGAAGACTGGCAGAAGGCAGGCTGAGCAAAGAGACTGGGCTCCCTGTTCTGCTTCTAGCTCGGTCACCCCGAGTAGCTCACCTCTTGCCAAATCACCATTTTTTCAACGAGGAAGTCAGCTTTTTTCAAAGGCCTCTTTTAGTTCTGACTTTTAAGCTCTCCTGGAGCGCTCTTTAAATTCCCAAAGGGAAAGAACAGTACCTCTGGTATGCACTACTGATACACCAAATGCCTACAGAAAGAATGAACCAAGTGGCAAGTTTACCACTACACTTTCGAGTGGCTGTCATTCATTTAAGAGAATCAGATTCTTTCTGCCCTGGGGAGAGAGATTTCTTGAGCAGATGCAAAATTACGTATTACTTATTTGGTCCAGTATGGATGGTAAGACTAAATAATTAGTTAAGGACTGAACTTTGAGAAGGAGAGAAAGGGTCATGGGAATATTTTTAGAGAGTAAACACATTTTGCAAAATAGTTTCACAATGGGTACTCACTTGGAGGATTAATTTATACCACAAAAGAGAACATGTACCATGGAGTATAATTCAAGAGACTTTGGAGCAGCATCTAGGATGCTCTCCCCTTCCCCCCATATTGATTATTATTGGACTATCACCCTTGTAAACTACCAGGACCTGTTCCCTTAAGTCCGAGGGGACTTATGGCATAGGGAGTGAGAGAAAGAAGGCAACCACCTTGTCCTCTCTTTTCTCTCACCTTTCCTGTTGCCTTGTTCTACTTCAGTAGCACCCGCCTCATTGCAATCCCCACCAGTCACTCAATCCCCAACATTCACAAGCACCCTGGCTCTTCTCACCACAGCAAGAGGAATCCAAGTGAAGGGGAGGGAGGCCATGGGACATCCACTGAGCACGTGTGAAAAAGAAGGATGCTGTCAGATTAAATTTTCTTCTATTCTACAAGAGGGGAGTCCTGGTGAGGATTACAGAGGATGGGAGTAACAGGCAGCTCAAACACTAGAGCCTTCGGAAAGAAGGAAAGCACTCCTACCAGGTTCTCTGTGAGACTATGCTAAGGATTTTAGCCCCACTCCTGCCCAGCACTTGGTTTCTATTCTGTTCCCCTTCTCCGGTTTTCCTCACCCTCACTTTCTTCTTCTCCAGATCTAAGTGAACCCTTGTCTTAGACCACCAGAAAACCACTAGCTGCTTCGATCGATCTTATAATAGCCTGCAGCTAAAGGAAGCCTACCAAGATCAGGGGAGAAAGGAGAGGAAGGAGTGGGCTTGTGTATCAGAAACTGATGAGGATTCTGAATTCAGTGTCTCAAAGATGCGTTATACCTGCTGCAGTGGTTCTGTACTGTTTTCAGTTGATCCATTCAACAGCATTCAACCAACATCTACTGAGCATTTCCAACACGCCAGTCTAGGCTCTGGGGCTATGATGATGGTGAACAAAAAAACAGCTAATACGTGTTACCTACTTTCATGGGGCTTACAGTTTAGTGGAAAAGACATGAATAGAGAAAAAAAAATCTCTACCCATAAATGTACAATTAAAAACTGAGATAACCATCATAAAGAAATGAGATTCTCTGGAATGTTCTACAAGGAACCTGAGGTGGAGCTGGGAGTCAGGAAATGCCTTCTGGAGGACTGACACTAAAGCTGAGCTCTGACAAATGAGTAGGAGATTTCTCAGCAGAGGCAGGGGTGAGGGCAGAAGGAAGATGATGAGGCAGGAAATTACAACCCCCCTGAATTTGAAAGTCTACAATTTTTTACATTATTCAGATGACGCTAATAGAATTATGTCTGAACACTTTCTAAAAGACCATTAGTGAACTATACTTATAAGGTAAGAGGTTATAGCCCCAGGTGAGTATGGAGACAGGATTCTGATCAGTGTTCCCTGTGTCATCAATTCTGTCTTATAATAACCTTTTTTTTGTATGAACTACATAACTGTCCTTGCTGCGTTATTTTTTTTTAAAGGAAGTTGTCTTTGAGACATGTGGACTTCAAAAGTTATTACCTTTGTGATACAGCCATTAATCTTAGTTGTCAGAAGAAATTGCTTTCTACCTGGTATTTTACAGAGGTGCTTCAAAACTCTGCTCCCTACTCTTCCGCCTTCAGGTCTGAATGAATCAATAAATTAGAGATTCCAGCAGATGACTTGCTTTTTCAAAAAAAAAAAAAAGAAAGAAAGAAAGCTCAAGTGAGAAAGTGAGAGGTTTTCTGCCCCAACAAATAGCACAAGCAAAAATCCTGTGGCAAGTAAGAGCACAGAATGTTCAAAGAGTATTGGGGAAAAATAGGTAGATGAGGAGGTAAAACTGACAGGGCTTGTAGGGACACGAGGGAGGGCTGATGCCAAGAATGACCCTGAGATTTCTGACCTACACTCCTGAACAGACAGTGGAACCACTCTTTGACTTGGGGGCAGTGGTTGGACATGGACAAAATCCAAATTTTGGAGGGAAGACTTTTTTTTTTTTTTTTGGACATGCTGAGTCTGAGGTGATTTTGAGCAATACAAATATTGATATTGTGGATGGATCTGTGGAAAAGTTCAGAAGGAGAGAAGCCGTCAGACTGTAGGTGGTACCTGATGCATGGATGGGGACAAGGTTGAGCAGGCGTGTGGCATAAAATGAAAAGAGAAGGCAGCCTGAGATCAAGCATTGAGCAAAAGCAAAAGAGAAAAGCAGCAGCCATGAGACAGGAGACAGCCTGCCTTGACCAGTGTTGTAATTATTCCTGGTAAGGGAGGAAGTATTTTCTCAGATGTTAGAATTCTAGGACAAGTAGGCTTCTTTAAGGAGGTATGAGAGCCTAAGAACTGTGCCAGATACCTACACTGGAAAATTTCCCTTGAATTGTGGGTAAAACCTATGAGAAATGAGGTTATGCCAAAATGGGTGTTGACCAACCCACCTTACAAATTAATTTTTGGAACACAACCCATTTGCAACTTAAGTACATCATGTACTATGACAGAAGGACACATCTTATTTTAGTTACATCTTAAATATTTTGAGGGAACAGAGTATTTTTTTCTAATAGCACTTTATTCCTGGAATTTTGCTGTCATTTGAATATCTATTTTTAAGAACCAGAATGAAGAGGAAGGAGGACTGAAACCTAGCTGCATTTCTCCACTCTTTGTGAATCTTGCTTTTGTCTTTGTCAGCTCTGTGGTTTCCCGTCAGCTAATCAGACCCTGCCTTCTGTGTGGCAGCCGGAAGAACTGATCAACAGGATCTCTGGTTAAAGTCTGACGGCAGTGAGCTAAGGAAGGGAACACAGCTCAAACCAGACAGATGTTAAGTTCCTTTAATCCTCTCCATAATACATGATTGAACCGGACATGGCTGGTTAGGCACTAGATGCTGCTTTGTTTTAGCTGATCTTTGGAAATCTGAGGCTGTGGCTCTACTAACATCCTTATCTACTTCCCAGAAGCAAGGAGATGCACTGATGAACCATGGGCTCTGGAGTCCCAGTTTTAATGTTCATTCACACCCAAAAGCCAAAAGTCTACATAAACAGCATGTTATTCCTAAATAGAAGTGCTTTGGAGAATATATTTATATTCTTATATATATTCTTAGACTTATACTCGATCGTTAAAACAGAAGAGAACAAAACAGGTTTAGATAGTTCTTCCCTTTAAAGCAAAATAGATACATATACACTTGAGTTTACACTGCATAGAGAACAGCATTGTTCTAAAATATAGAAGTTTTTAAGAAAACCACAAATGTCTGAGACAATTCATTCTTTGTGGAAGAAAAGAATTCTGTGTACTACACAAGCTTCTAAAAGGCATTCCAAAGTTTGCAAACTTTGCTTGTTCTACCGTTGATTACTTTTTGATTTTCAGTACAAGATATTAATTTCCAAAGGGTTGAAAGGAATTGAGGCATGAATCAATCCCCACCTCTTCTTTAATAGTCTGTCTGTTCAACGGCTCATTGACTCATATCCACACACCTGAAATACAGTATAGCTGGAAGGCAGCCTGGCTCATCCTTGTTTTAAGATAAGAGATTTACTGAAAGTTCAGCTTATCCACACAGGGGAATGGTGTAGTGGTAGTGATAGTCTTCTATAAAGACCCTGTGAAGATACTCCTTCTGGAAAATTGAAAGCCACTGGACAGAAATTTGGGGGACCCAAGTTCATGCCTGGGTTCTGCCCTTATTAACCGTGTGAATTTGGCCTAATGAGTAAACGTCTCTGAAACTCATCTTATTCCTTAGTATAATAACTGCATAAATAACCTTTAAAATTTCACCCAGTTCTATAATCACATTTTCTTATATTTCAGTTGATTTTTGGCAACTTTAGTGCTCCTAATCACCTTGGGCACTTGAAAGGCCATCTGATTTGTTCTTTGTGTGTTTAAATTTTCTTCTTTTTTTTTTTATTTTATTATTATTATTTTTTAAAGATTTTATTTATTTATTTGTCAGAGAGAGAGAGAGAAAGAGAGAGAGAACAGGCAGACACAGTGGCAGAGGGAGAAGCAGGCTCCCTGCGGAGCAAGGAGCCCGATGCGGGACTCGATCCCAGGATGCTGGGATCATGACCTGAGCTGAAGGCAGCCGCTTAACCAACTGAGCCACCCAGGCGTCCCATCAATTTTCTTTTTTCTTTTAAAAAAAAAAATACTTGTGGATATTGAATTAGAATTCCTCAACTGTTTCAACAAAATTAAGACTCAAAGTTTTTATTTGACCAAAGGCAGATTCAAACATTGATATGGTTCCCACTCCTTGGTGTGATTAATAAAATTAACAGAAGTGAATTTTCTTGGGGCATCTGGGTGGCTCAGTTGGTTAAGCGACTGCCTTCGGCTCAGGTCATGATCCTGGGTTCCCGGGATCGAGTCGCACATCAGGCTCCCTGCTCGGCAGGGAGTCTGCTTCTCCAGCTGAACTCCCTCCTCTCATGCTCCCTCTCATTCTTTCTCTCTCTCTCTCTCTCAAATAAATAAAGTCTTTGGGGGGAAAAAAAAACCTGAACTTTGTTTATAAACCTCTTTCCATCTAGGGCTTAGAAAGTACAATGTAAGATAAAACTCAGGTGGGAATGTAAGTACCCTTTCCATTAAGGAGCCAGAGAGTTTGGCATAACTCAGTAGGTTTGGCATAAACTAAGGCCTAGCTAATTCCAAATCCCATCTTCTTTCCAATATACCAGTTTGACCCCAGGAGAGCTAGTTAAAGACTGGAAATTCCTTGAATATTAAAGGGAACATGGCATTCTACTACCTATAATACCTCCATTTCTCAGCCCAAAGCCTTGCATACAGTAGGTGCTCAATGATTAATTTGGGAAGACTAGAAGGGAGATTTCCATTGCCAAGGTCCTAGACTGAGGTCATTTAATTTGTGGACTGATATCATGGATCAGTTACAACTCTGCTTTTATCTCATACAGAAAGTCTCATAAACCAAAATGACTACCTCTTCATCTTGTCATTTAGAATGTCTGATGTTCTGATTCTTGGTATTTTGGCTGCAAAGCCTTCGGGATTTTTGTGTGTGTGCATGTGTGTGTGCATGTGTGTATATGCATGTGTCTGGCTGATCCCAGAAAGATATAGATTCACCATCTCCGTTCCTATATCAAACAGTAGGTATCCTGCAAGAAGGAGTCTCCAAGTTTTTGTGAACCTAAGTAAAGATCTACTTGTCCAAGGGAAGTAAGTGAAGGTTGTAAGTGAAATGAACACCCTGAGCCATGAAGCCTATGAATAAGAATAGGGAGGTGATATGGTTCCAGGCCTCCAGCACAAATTCCAGCAGTGCTCAGCAAGCATGGTGGATTTGAGACGTACTGAAAGATCTTCACCCACCAGGTAGGCACTTCTATTATAAGATGAATACTTGCTCTATAGCCATCTGCCTTGGAGTTTCAGTGAATTAGCACATAATTCAAGAAGGAAATTTTAATATATATCTGAAAATTCCATTATCTGGGCACCTCAATGTTTCAGTCAGTTAAGCATACAACTCTTGATTCTGGCCAAGGTTGTGATCTCAGGATCAAGCACTACCTCTGGCTCCATGCGGGCTGTGAAGCCTGCTTGGGATTCTCTGTGTCACCCTCTCCCTCTTCCCCACCCCATGTGCGATGCAAGAGTGCAGGTGCGCTCTCTCTCTCTCTTTGAGGAAAAAAAAAAAAAGCTCCTGGGTGGCTCATTCCTTAAGCGTCTGCCTTTGGTTCAGGTCATGATCCCAGGGTCCTGGGATCAAGTCCACATCGGGCTCCCTGCTTAGCGGAAAGCCTGTTTGTCCCTCTCCCACTCCCCCACCTTGTGTTTCCTCTCTTGCTGTCTCTCTGTCAAATAAATATATGAAAACTTAAAAAAAAAAAAAAAGAAGAAGATGAAGAAAGAAAGAAAAGAAAAAGAGAAAAAAATTCTATTAGCATCATACAATTAAAAAAATAATTTGTTATCTTCCTTTGTACATACAATTAAAAAAATAATTTGTTATCTTCCTTTGTACACTAAGTTATCTGTTACTTTTTAATTGGGTCGGCTGTTTTTTCCTCGATTGGTATGAGTTTTTTTTTTAATTTTAAATATTAAGTCTTTTTTATTAGATATATGGATTATGAATGTCCTGTACTATGTAGTTGCTTTGTTAATCTCTTAGTAAGACCCTGTTACGCATACACATTTTTTTTCTTTAAATTCAGTTTAATTAACATATACTATAAAGTCTCTGTTCCTGTAGATTGTCTCTGTTCCTTTAGGGCTCTCTCTCCATTCAAAAGATTCCCTGTAACATTTCTTGCAGGGCTCATTTACTATTCACAAATTCTTTTAGTTTTTGTTTGTTCCAGAAACTCTCCATTTCTCCTTCTATTCTGAATGACATCCTTGCTGGATAAAGTATTCCTGGCTGCATATTTTTATTTTCTCCAATTTATCATGTTAAATATATCGTGCCAGTTCTTTCTGGCCTGCCAGGTCTCTGTGGATAGGTCTGCTGCCAGCATTATGTGTCTACCCTTGTAGGTTAAGGACCTCTCGTTCTGAGCTGGTTTCAGGATTTTCTCTTTATCTTTGAAATTTGCAAGCTTCACTATAATATGTCCAGGTGTTGATCTATTTTTGTTGATTTTGAGGGGGGTTTTCTGTGCCTCCTGGACATGAATGCCTGTTTCCTTCCCCAGATTAGGGAAGTTCTCAGCTATAATTTATGAACATACATTCTTAATATAATGAAGTTGAGTTTATCAATCTTATTAATGATTAGTGCTCTTATTTCCAGTTTAGAAAATCTTTGTGTATCAACATTATAAAGTTATTTACCTATGCTTTCTTCTAAAAGTTTTATTGTTTTAGTTGTGATCTACATTTTTTTTTACACAGTGTGAAGGAGGGTTCAAAGATCCTTTTCCACATGAATATCTAATTGATCTAGCACCATTTATTTAAAATATCATCCTCCCTCCTCTGTATTGCAATGGAGACTGTTCGAATCAAGTGATCTTATATATAATCAGATATAAGATCACTTCATTTATATATATATATATATATATATATCTTAATATATATATTAAGTCTGATTCTGGACTCTCTTATTATGTCCCCATTCTATTTGTCTATCCCTGCACTGATACCACACTCTGTTACTGTGATTTTATTATTATTATTAAAGCTGCTAGCATACATTGCTCTTCTTCAATATTGCCTGGGGCATCACAGCCCCTTTGCATTTTCATATAACATTACTTCCTCAATTTATACAAACATACACATACGCATGACCTGTTTCAGATTTTGAGTTTTACAATATTTATAAACCTATTTTGAGAGATCATTAATTGGAGAAAATTAATTGGAGAAAAATTAGAACCACAATAGAAAACCACTGCATATCTAAGAAAAATGGCTGAAATTTACAAAAATTTTAAAAACCAGATAATGCCAAATGTTGCCAAGGATGCGGAGCAACTGGAACTCTCTTACAAGTCCAGCATGAAACAAACTGAACCAGTCACCTGGGAAAAATATTTGACAATACCTACTAGGGCTAAACATATGCTTATTCTTCACTCAGTGACTGCACTCCAATCTTTCATGCTATTCCATGTCCGGTGCTCCCTTCTTTGTTTCATAGGTGGAATAGATTTCCCTCTAGAGTGTGTGGTTTAAAACACAAGTTCCAGAGGCAGATTGCTCGCCTGCATATTGTAGCTCCACCTTACCTGGTAGGGTGACTGTGGGTGAGTTACCCTCGTGTATCTCATGTGGACAAAATGATTAGTGTGTTTGCACATCGTTTATGATTTTTATCTGCAACATGGTGGAGGGAGTGGAGTGTACTTACCCCCTCCTAGGTTTGTTGTCCTGAGAGGACCAAATGGTCCAGTCCACACAGGAACAGTGCCTGGCAACCAGCAAGAGCTCAATAAATGTTAGCTGTAATTATTATTTTCTACCTATCGTAACGCTACCTTTCAATGCCTACTTAGTGCAAATGGCACCACCTCCATGAAATTTTTTTCAAGAGGAGGAGGAAGCTAAATACTAATTCTGACAGACATGTAGTTTCTCCCTCTCTCCACACTTTATTTTAATCTTTTTTTATTCTTAATATATTTGGCTTTGATTGCGAATTGCCCTGCTGGTGTTTGCCCCTCCAGACTGTGAGCATCCCCGAGACAGGAATCTCTGCTCACTTGAGTGGCTCTCTAGATCTGTGCCTGGTGCTCTGCACTTAAATGTTCAATAGATGTTGGTTACATTGTATCAAATCCGATCAGGAAGGGAGACTGCTAGGTGCCTTTGAGTAATAATGTTACTGGATGTGTTTGCTTTCCAAGACGCTTGCCATTTGGAATTGGGCTTAAACAAACAGTTGACCTAAAAGGACAGTTTTTAGTGACCTAAGAGGAAGGTCGTGAGCAGTTATGCTAAGATCCAGGAGAGTGGCTTGAACACTGGCATAAAAACACTTCAACTGAGTGGAACAAGTGGTTGGGGTAAAATCTGCCATTATTATGAAAATGTGAAGTTGATAAAGATGTTTCCGGTTATGATCTTGAAACCAGAAACTGCCTTAGGGGATGTTAAGATACCTGCGGTGTCATTTTTTATTTTTTTAAGATTTACTTTATTTTAGAGAGAGAGAAAGTGTGCATGAGTGAGCATGAGCCAGGGGAGGGGAGAGGGAGAGGGAGAGACTCTCAAGCAGACTCCCTACTGAGTGCAGAGCCCAATGCAGGGCTCAGTCTCACAATCCTGAGATCATGACCTGAGCTGAAACCAAGAGTCAGACGCTTAAGCGATTGAGCCACCCAGGTAAGATACCTGTAGTTTTAAAAGAGAACTGGATTTTCATACACTGGGCTCAGTCTTCAGTTTGGATGGAAAGCCTTGGACTTTTAATCCTGCAGTTTGTTTTTTTCTTTTAATTTAAACTCAATTAACATATAGTGTATTATTAGTTTCAAAGGTAGAGGTCAGTACTTTATCAGTCTTATATAACACCCAGTACTCATTACATCATGTGCCCTCCTTAATGTCCATCACCCGGTTACCCTCTCCCCCGCCTGCCTCCCCTCCAGCAAACTATAATTAAGAGTCTCTTATGGTTTATCTCCCTATATGACTTTGTCTTGTTTTATCTTTCCCTCCCTACCCATATGCTCCTTCGTTTTGTTTCTTAAATTCCCCATGAGTGAGACCATGTGATAACTATTTTTCTCTGATGGATTAATTTCACTTAGTATAATACCATTTTTACTTACTCAGATTGACTCCATAGATCAATTTGTGCTAAAGGCTTTGACTTTGCCTTGAGACTTACTTGCAAAAACACCTGAAGTGGAAGAAGTTCTATCTCGGTGCACCTGGGTGGCTCAGTCAACTAGGTGAACAACTCTTGGTTTTGGCTCAGGTCATGATCTCAGGCTCCTGGGATGGGGTCCTGTCATGGGCCCTGCCTTCAGCATGGAGTCCACTTGGAATTCTCTCTCTCTCCCTCTGTCCCTCTGCTCACTAACTCTCTCTCCTCTCTCTTACAAACAAACAAACAAACAACCAGTTCTATCTCTAGGGCTGCCCACTTTGAAGATCCCCAGGCAAGAGAATAAATAGGGGCTCATACCGTATATGTAAATATTTGCTAGGTAAACATTAAGGTCATGAGGTGCTATACAAAATACGTCTATCCTTCCACCTTCATAAAGACCTGGAAGCCATGATCAAATTCAGAATTCCTGGGTTCCTCATACTTCCACAGGGGCACCTGTTGGCACTGGGCTTCCTGTGGCTTCCAGACCCAGCTGTCCCTGATTGTGATGGGCTTCCTGAACAGGTGTGGACACCCCAGCCCATCTGTCCAAGTCCCAGCCACACCTGCCCACAAATAGCTGCTCTTCTGGCCCCAGAGACAGCATGGTCTACCTTCTGGAAAATAGACCTAAGAGAAAGGCCTGTTGGACACTGGAAAGTAGTTCTGGGGTTCTGGGCTTTCTAGTGTGGTATGGTCCCTCCCTTGCACTGTGGAGAGGGTATGGCTAGAAGAAAACCAAACCAAGGTTTTCTAAAGTGTGGGGTCCTCCTGCTTGGGTTTAAGGGTAATACCAAAGCTACTTAAAAAATATGCAGGATGATGGGATATTTTTATCTCAGAGCATTCTCAAACCCTTATTTCATGAAATATTGGCATTCCTAAACACCCATATTACACTACTAAACAAAATTCTGGTGTTACTTGCTTCTCCCCAACAACAGAAAGCCTTGAAGTTAAAAGAATTTGTTGTATTAGTAAAACATAAGTATCACCAAAGAGCAAGCTATTTTACTTGGGCTTTTTTCCCCACTATAAGTCTGAAAGCCATGGACTTGGTGCCACTTCTGCCTCACTCAAACTAATTCAAAAGAAAAAGAGAAAACTGAGGATTTGCTTTAAAACCACATCATAGGGCACCTGGGTGGCTCAGTTGGTTGAGCATCTGCCTTGGGCTCAAGTCATGATCTCAGGGCCCTGGGACTGAGCCACACATCGGGCTCCCTGCTCAGCAGGAAGCCTGCTTCTCCATCTTCCTGCTGGCCCACCACCCCCACTCCACCCCCGCTTATGCTCTCCTCCCCTCTCTCTCTCTGTCAAAGAAATAAATAAAATCTTTAAAAAAAATAAAATAAACCCACATCATAACAGGCCTTCACGGCCAATGGGAGGATGTGTTGTTATTAGTAAAGGCACATCAGAAACTCTCTTCTCTACCCATTTGAACAGAACGGTCTACACCCACTCCATATTTTGCTTCTCAGAAACTTGGGTATTAGAACATCAGATTTATTTACTCACTTGTTCTGAGAAAAACCAAAGCTATAACACACTATCTTAGATATCTTCCTGTCCGGACATGCCTAAATAACTAAAAAATAAGCTTTGAAGTCAAATAGATTTGATTCCCATTTTAGGTCTGTCATGTTATTTTTGTGTGACAGGGACCTGGGCAACACCATGAAGACCACAAGTTGTACAGATTAAATGGAATCATTTATGTAAAAGGACTTGGCATACTGCCGAGACGCCATGCGAATGTCTGTTACATTTTTTCCTCACTATTTCTCTTCACTGCATTCAACTCAAATTTTTCAATCATCACAAAAGTAGATCGATCGTGATAAATGAGAATATAAGCGACTTCCACTCACTCAGTAGTTATACATTCTGTGTTAGGACATATGATACTAAATTTCAGATTCACATGCACAAAAATCTCCTCAGAATGAAAGGAATTTTGGAAGCTAATCAGAGGATGTCCTCAGTGGTTCTGAAGAACAAAGAACGTTCTTGATATTAAATTGAGCTCCAGGATTTCACATTCTCAGGTTATAGCTGCATTCCTATTAACCTCGTTCCTTTTTGCACATAGCTACTCTTTTTAGAAATTACTTTTTCACGAATCCCTGCCAATCATATCAGAGTTATTGTGAAACAAGGGATCTTTTCTTCCAAAAATCCACCTTCGAATCCTAACATGGGGCCCAACAAAGAACTAGGAAAGCTCCCGAGCAGCTTCTTCTCTGGAGAACTGTCTGGAAGCTGCCTGCAAACAAGCCCCAAGGTCTGCCCACCCCGGCAACCAGAGTAGAAGTCATACTCCCTCTCTTTGCATATGACATGATACTCTATGTGGAAAACCCAAAAGACTCCACCCCCAAATTACTAGAACTCATACAGCAATTCAGCAACGTGGCAGGATATAAAATCAGTGCACAGAAATCAGCTGCTTTCCTATGCACTAACAATGTAACTGTAGAAAGAGAAATTAGGGAATTGATTCCATTTAAAATAGCACCAAAACCCATAAGATACCTAGGAATAAACTTAACCAAAGAGGTAAAGGATCTATACTCGAGGAACTACAGAACACTCATGAAAGAAACTGAAGACACAAAAAGAAAGAAAAACATTCCATGCTCTTGGATCAGAAGAACAAACATTGTTAAAATGTCTATACTGCCCAGAGCAATCTATACTTCCAATGCCATCTCAATCAAGATACCAACAGCATTTTTCAAAGTGCTGGAACAAACAATCCTAAACTTTGTATGGAGTAAAGAAAGACCCCAAATCGCCAAGGAAATACTGAAAAAGAAAAACAAGGCTGGGGGCATCACGTTGCCTGATTTCAAGCTTTACTACAAAGCTGTGATCACCAAAACAGTGTGGTCCTGGCACAAAAACAGATACATAGACCAGTGGAACAGAGAAGAGAGCCCAGATATGGACCCACAACTCTATGGTTAAATAATCTTTGATAAAGCAGAAAAAAATATCCAGTGGAAAAAAGACAGTCTCTTCAGTGGATGGTGTGGGGAAAACTGGACAGCCATATATAGAAGAATTAAACTGGACCATTCTCTTACACGACACACAATTGTAAACTCTAAATGGATGAAAGACCTCAGTGTGAGACAGGAGTCCATCAAAATCCACAGGAACTTCTTTCAAGACATGTCTCCAAAGGCAAGGGAAACAAAAGCAAAAATGAACTTTTGGGACTTCATCAAGATCAAAAGCTTCTGCACAGCAAAGGAAACAGTCAACAAAACAAAGAGGCAACCTACACAATGGGAGAAGATATTTGCAAACAACACTACAGATAAAGGGCTGATATACAAGATCTATAAATAATTTCTTAAACTCAACACCCAAAAAACAAATAAGCCAAAAAATGGGCAAAGATAAGAACAGACACTTCTCCAAAGAAGACATACAAACAGCTAACAGACACATGAAAAAATTTTCAACATCATTAGCCATCAGGGAAATTCAAATCAAAACCACACTGAGATACCACCTTACACCAATTAGAATGACAAAAATTAACAGAGTGGGGCATCTGATCCTGACCTTGTGGGTTCACGGGAAGAGCCTGGCTGAGAAGCCATAGGAATTCAATGTCTGCATCCCTAAATGTAATTGCTGGGTCTCAATGGGTAAATAAATTAGCTTTCTGCCTGCTCTTCTCTTGCATCGTAAATCACAGTATTTTGAGTTTGAGTGCACCATCTCAGCAAAATGCAAAAATTCACACGAAAAATGGAAACTATGTATACCTATATATAATGAAAAGGTGTTACAGCTTTTCCTTTTTAAATGTAAAGGATGCCCTACTTCTTTACTAAGTCCCCTAAACAACCTAAAACTGCTGTCACAAACATACCAATGTTCTATTTAAAGGTAAATTTCGGTTATTGTCTGCAAACAATTCACAGCAACATCTCATCAAGGCACTGCACCACTGCTCCCTGCTAAGCTACTGTAGGAGAATTCTGGAGGGGCGGGGGGGGGGCCTTTTTTTTTTTTTTTAAAGAAATGGAAGTCCTTGCTATCTGCGGCATACTATAATCAATGTTTAAAACATTTCTAAGAGTGTATGAAAAATGTCACAGCATAGAGTTTCTGGGTTCTTCTTCATTGGAAGTGAATCCTGGGGAGTCTGAACCACTGCTGAGCTGTGACAGCTGCTGGGAACCCACTGGGTTGTTGATTACACAGAAGCAAATCATCAGGACAGTAAAGAACCCGGATGTGCCTTCCCATTGGGAGAGAAATTTATGTTTTCCCAATGAATCTAAGGATGAAGTTGGGAAGAGGCTCTGAGAGTACAAATGCTTTGTGGGGCTAACGCCCCCCAGCCCACCAATTTTTTTTTTAAATGATATAATTTCAGAAGGAGAATACAGTGGATCTTCAAAGACAAACCTTGTGAAGCAGTTGCTAGAAGCAAAAGTGAGAGTGAGAAAAGAGAGCAATCTACAAACTTCCTTTATGCTCTGCTCTTCCTCTTCCTAAAGACAGCCTTTGTAAATGACCCCTGTGCAACACCTCCTTACTACCTAGCTGGGCCTCCCACTCAGGGAAGGAAACAGGCTAAGAGTGCTAACGGCCCACCCCCAGCTCCCAGGGCTGCGCTCCCACTTCCAGGCAGGCCTGCTGCTCCCGCCTTTCTCCTCCTAGTCCTTGAAAATCCAGCTCTGTGGCTCTTGCAGTACCCATTTCTGTACCTCCTGCTTTCTTGGGAGAATCAGTCAGACTCTCTCCTTGGACATTTGATGTCATATGATGTCCCCTGACTCGAAGCACTGCAGATCTTTGTATCTGTACGGAGATCTAAATCTTTCATTTGACTTAGAGGAGGCAGTACAGAGCAGTGCTTACAGGCTTGGTCTCTGATGATGGACTTGCTGGTACTGAATCCTTAGCACCAATGTTTTCACGAGCTGTATGACTTTAGGCAAATCACTTAACTTCTCTGTGCCTCTGTTTTCTCACTATAACAGGGAGAATAACATCACCTAACTCATAGGGTTGTTGTCCGGAATAAAGGAATATAAGAGTACCTAGAACAACACCAGCCACAGAGTAAACACGGAATAGCTATTAGTTTCTATTTTGGCACCAATAGCACCTTTGAACAGGAGGCATTCTGTCCGCCATCTTCTGCTTCTAATCAGTTGCTGACTGGTCAAGTCCCTAATTGCTCGCCATATCCCCCATTCAAGGGGACCTTGTACCCCCACTGTGGATATGGTGCTGCTGACTGCCATTTCACTGGTCAGTATGGTGCCTGGAAGATAAAGGGGTAAAGAAAGGGAAGAAATAGTGCATGCTGTCACGTGCCAGCTCATACGCTCATACTCCTAACCTCATCTCATGTTCATGACTCCTAGGAACCCGAAGGCCGCCGCTGGCCCTTCTCTGAATCTTGACTGAAAACAAACCATTTGTAAAAAGACATCTTTGAGACAGCTGGGGAAATCGGAGTAGGCGACACTGTGTGCCCAAGGATACTAAGGAACATTTACTTTTCTTAAATGCAATAATCCCAGGGGGCTTGCATAGGCCTCAAAATGCACTTATTAGCCAGAGAACCGTATTGAAGTAACTATGGGTAAAATTATCTGATGACTGAGATGGGCAAGAAAATATTCCAGCACACGTCCACCTCACGAAAGTGTGCAGTGGGCTGATGATCTGATATTGGTACGATTTTGCTAATTTTTGAAACCGTGTGATGGTAACATGGGTTACTCTTCTTTCTATATTTCTAGTATATTTGAAAACTTCCATAGTAAGAAGTTTCTTAAAGGAAGGTATCTCAGGGACGCCTCGGTGGCTCAGTCAGATGGGCGTCTACCTTTGGCTCAGGTCATGATCCCAGGGTTCTGGGATCGAGCCCTGCGTCAGGCTCCCTGCTCGTGGGAAGCCTGCTTCTCCCTCACCTCCCAGCTCAGTGCTCTGTCTTCCTTTCTCTTTCTCTCTCTCAAATAAATAAATAAAATCCTTTTCTTGTTTTTTTGAAGGCATCTCATCTGCAAGTGAGGAAAATGGGGACCCTTAGAGGCTAAGGACCTTGCCTAAGGGCACAGAGCCAGTATCCAAAGTCCTTTTGGGTTGATGCCATTTGCATCCCCGAGAAAGGCTCTTCTAAGCCGTCGATGCTGTCTTCTTAATATCAAAATGTCTATACCTGCAGGCGTCTCCTCGCTTTCCACTCTAGGCTCTAAGGAGGTTTCCCTTTTTCTCCAATGCTCCGCCTACACAGAAATACCTACTCCTCTTTCTTTCAACACTGTTAATGTGACCTCTCCACTGGTCACTCCCCTTCTGTCAAGGTCTCCCTATCGTGAGATGGACTATCCCTCAGTCCATGGCTTTCTGCTTGCACCCTTTCTCGCCAACACCCCTGACATCTGTTGGTTCAGCCTTTACGATGTGTTTCCCATCCCCACCACTTGAAACAACGGGCTTCTCCAAGGTGAGAACACAACTGAATTTCTACATCATTTGGATATACCTGCTCAGTATCTCTGCAGCTGGCTGATGACCCACTTCTGCTTCAGTCTCTCTATGTTGCCTTTCCTATCCCTGGGCTTGTTTTGCTTCTCCTCTCCATCTCTGATTTCCTGGATTTTTTTCCACAAAAATCTCACAGTTTAAAAAAAAAAATCTTAGAAATCATCCAGTTGATCTCTTCATCCACGCGTGAGATACTATGGGGAAAAAGTCAACATATGCAGACATGTTTAACAAACTGTAGATACCCTAGGAATGCCAAGTCTAGTGTCGATGAGGGGTAGAAGCAGAAAAATGTTCACTGTTAGCCCAGAAGGCAGACCTACAGCCCACACAGCTCTGATAAGGATCAAATACATGTTGGTCGCTCTATTCTTAAAGGGTCTCATGACTGCCACATATCTTACCAATAGTTAATACCAAACTGAATGATAAGCACCAGAGAAATTTTGTGAAAGTAGTTTTATGTGTAGAAATTCGAAGACATATTTACGATCCAGTACTCCCTACACATGCTTTCCCCCTTGACCACTAAAGCATATAACAACCAAATGTGCAGCTCTTTCTGCCCACGGGTCCTGTCCCCATGCTACTTAAACAAACTTAGGAAGCTGCATCATACAACATCTCGAGAATTCTTTCTCTACCATTACGCTCCACGACCCTGTAACAGTAGGATCTAGTTCTATATTCCATTTGCTTGCTGGACATCTCCGCATGATTGTTATTCAAGCCCCTGGACTTAAAATACCTCAACTGGAATTTATCATCTTTCTCAGAAACCAGCTTCTTTTCCCAACACTCCTCCTTCTGTGAAGGGCAATGCTATTATTTTAGTCAAGAAGGCTTAAGATCTTGGAATCAACTTAGACTTTATTTTCCTAATAGGATTTATTTTTTAGAGCAGTTTCAGGTTCACAGCAAAACTCGGCGGCAAGTGCAGAGAATTCCCACACTTGTTCTCCCTACACCCCCAGCCTCCTCCAATATCCACACCCCCCACCACAGCGGTACCTCTGGTGACAATGGACAAAACTCCGCTGATACAGTATAATCACCTGAAGTTCACAAGTCCACAGTTCATGTTATAGCTCCCTGCTGGTTTGGAACATTCCACAGGTTTGGACAAATGTATGAAGAGTGACATGTAGTGAGCACCACGGTATCCTACAGAGTCATTTCACTGCCCTCAAAAATTCTCTGTGCCCTGCGTGCCCATTCATCCTCCCTCTTTCTAAACCCTTGGCAACCACTGATCTTTTTACTGTCTCCATAGTTTCAGCTTTTTGCCTTTTCCAGAATATCATATAGTTGGAATGTGGCACCTTTTCAGAGGGTCTTCACCACTTAGCAACATGCACTTAAATTTCCTCCATGCCTTTTCGTGGCTTGATTGCACATTTCTTGTTCATGTTGAATACTACTGCACTGTCTGCATGGACCATGGCCTATTTATCCATTCACTGACTGAAGGACCTCTTACTTGCTTCCAAGTTTGGGCAACTATGAATAAAGCTATTACAAACATCTGTGTGCAGATTTTAGGACCTTTTTAAAATCCTCCATAAACCTCACATCCAATAATAACAATTAGTATAATGTTGAGGGCTTAGATACACTTAAAAATGTACTATCTCATTTGCTATAGGCATTTGAATTCCTAACTACAAATAGGGACTACGCTCAAGCTGAGAAGGGCTCATTCAAGGACATGTAGCCTTAGCAGACATATGGAAGTGGAGATAGAAGAAGCCAGGACGTGAGCCCCAGCTTTTCTCCTTTAAACATCAATCATGTCCCTCCAAGCTGCCAGGTCCTAAGTTCTGTGTCTCGAACCCACCCTTTCCTTTTCACACCCACCATTACTGCTGTGGTTTACGAAGGATGCTCTAGCATTGAACTCACAACACTCTCCTCTTCGGTTACACATCTCCTGGTATAATAAGCCTTAACCACTTTACACAGTGTCTAAACATAGCACACCATCTCCTCCCTGCTCGTGAAGCCTCAGCAACTCTTTGTTGCCTCCTGGATAAAGTGCAATGTCTCTCCCTGGCTCTCAGAGCCCCACAGCCTGGGTCTCCTCCCCCCAGACCCTGTACATTTTCTGTATCATAAATAGTCATACTCCCAACCCTATCCACCTTCCTATAAGTCTCTGCTACTCTAAGGTTTCTGCCACCCTGGCCCCTCCCTATCATCTCAAGGGCTGGCTGCAGCCCGTGGGTTCCAGAGACTAGGTAATGCAGAGATGAGGGTTCCCAGCTGTCCTCTGCCTGCCAGGGTGATCACAAAAGGATTCAGGGGAAGGAAAGATGTACAAGTCATTTCACAGAATTCTGCATTTGTACTCATGCATACATCTTTTTTTAAAGTGGCAAAATTGGGATGCCTGGGTAGCATTGTTGGTGAAGCGTCTGCCTTCGGCTCAGGTCAGGATCTCAGGGTCCTCAGGGTCCTGGGATCGAGTCCCGCATTCCGGCTCCGTGTTCAGCGGGGAGACTGTTTCTCCCTCTGCCTGACGCTCTTCCTACTTGTGCTCACTCCCTCTCTCTGACAAATAAATAAAATCTTTAAAAAAAAAAACACCTTAAAATAAGAAGATGTGGTATATATATACAGTGGAATATTATTCAGCCAGCAGGAAAATGAAGTAAGAGGCTTTTAACTATAGGAAACCAACTGAGGTGGGTGGGAGGATGGGGTAACTGGGTGATGGACATGAAGGAGGGCACGTGATGTAATGAACTGGGTGTTATATGCAGCTGATGAATCCCCGAACTCTACCTCCAAAACTAATAATATACTATATGTTAATTCATTGAATTTAAATAAAATTTTTAAAAAAGAAAAAAAAACCTTTAAAAAAGTGGAAAACAGCTACTAAAACTAGTGACCTCATTATTTGTTGACTCAAAGAAATGAAGTTGAAAGGGTAGTAAAGTCATTGAAATGTTGCACAGGTCTTTTTCCTAGGGGTTGTCCTAGTAACGTTAACACTGTTGGGTTTTTTTCCTCCTATTTGTCTCTGGAGTTAGAAAAAAAAATCCTTTGACAGCAACCTAACAGCAAAGAAATATACAGTAAAATAACTTTAGACAAATCACATTAGGAAAAATACACTGTAATGGATAAAATGAGTTCGGGGTTTCCTAAAACATAATTTCTGGCTCTGTAGAGACCACAATAATATTTTAATCTTTACAAAAAGACACAAACCCTTGGATCTCAAAATGTAAATAAAATCAATGGTCCAGAATGAAAAGATCCATGTCAAATGTGAAATAGCTTGTAATTATCAAGAAAATAATTTTAGGTATTTGTGGCTGACGCCTTTCTAGTTGTCTGTAATTGACTTAACATTATTTTTTCCAGGTATGAAAAAGACACTTCACTATGTGTTTTATAACAGTCTTTGACTGAAAGACTATATTTAGTTCTTATTAGATAAAGAAAATCATCAATCATATCACTTTCAATGTAGTGGAAATTTTATGGTAAGAAAACCTGAGAACAAGATACAGTATTTTTTAGGATGACTCCTCAAGTGAGCGGGGTTGGAGATGAGAAATACGTGCTAAAATTTCATCATTACCATCACACCCCTCCCACCCCTCACCTTCCATATTCGCTAGCATCTGTTTATAAACTGAGTATGTAAATGTCTGTCATCTGAAAATGTATATGAAAACCTTTTCACATTTCCAAGTCTGGTAAGAGCAAATGACTCTTTCATGTGTCTTTAATGTTAACCCATTCAAATGGTTTTCTGAACAATAGGCATGCCAACTATAGAAAGTTCTAGTAGCACGGTTATTGATTTGGTCCTTGACAGACCCTCTGAAGTTGACAGAGAGCTTTAACCACATAAATGGAATAGTTTGGCATTTTATGGTTACGCTCCACATTCAGCTTGGAAGACCAAATGAGTCTGGCAAACTCCTTGAATTACCCATAAAGTACAATATAAAGGGTTGGTTTGTTTACTGTACTGCCTGCTTGGCAACTTCATCACTTTAACTCTACACCCTTCATTATTCAGCTTATTTATCCACAAAACACTCTTTTCTCTTTGGCACTGGAGATTTTTTTTTGGCTTGTTGCTTTGTTTTCATTTTATTATGTCTTATTGGTCAATGGCAAGAAAAATTTCTTAAAATCTTCCATACCTTCATTCTGTAGACTTCTCTGTTAGGCTTGACCGCTCCATTGCCTACGGTGTAACCCCCCACCCCCCAAAACTATTTGGTCCGTGGGAATATTTAATGATATGTTTTTCTTCTTTCCCCTCCCCAAGCCCCCAGTAAAGTAAGAGCTCCATCTGGGTCAAGCTATCCGCACATGTGATGTAACTTCACATTCTGAGGTAAAGCCACTGGGACAAGGGCATTAGGCTGAGAGCCAAATGGGGGCTGGGACGCAACATAATCTCTACCATCCGAGCCTTGTGGCCATGGAGCGCCTGCTCAGGGAAGTTTTTGAATTCTCCCAGAGATAATTTCCTAAATGCTCTGGTTCTAGAAAATGTTCCTTCTTTGGTGTGTTTGTAATGCTGCCTCCTCCTACCTATGGACCAAGAGGTTGTCGGTGTCTTCACCCCAAATCTCAACTGTCAGGAGCATATGGCAAACCCTATGAGCCATGGCCAACCACACAATTCCTACCTACTCAGCTCAGCGGGACAACCACAGTCAAGGCTAAGGCTACAGCGTGGGTCATTTCGTGACATGGTTTCTTTTCAGAAGCTCCTCATGATTTCAGCTGCTTCACGTACACCCCCTCAGGTGTACTTCCTGGAGGGGGATCCAGGAAGAGTTGAGGAGGAGATTCTGGCTAGACCAGACCCTGCACTCTGGCCATGAAAACAGACACACTGCGGTTTGGCTGTACCGAATGGATAAAATCCTTCCTCAGCCTCTCAGTGTTGCCCGCGTGCTCCAGCAAAGCACCGCCATCTTGTTCATGAACACTGCTGACTGACATCAGAATCTGAGGGGCATAGAGGTAATGGAAGAAAAGAGACATAAATCACCAAATCTGGCCCTCTGCTTGGTTTTCTGGACTTTCACGTCCAGCTAACAATGGAGATAAATGGACAATTCCTTGTCTGAGAACTGGAACACTGCACATATGGATGGAATCAGGAGGACATCTGATAAAAGTTACAGATAATTCCAGTTCAAAGATCTCTCTGCTTTCCATTTTCAGATGCTTTAATCATGTGGCCCATATGCCTGCGTCTGCAATGCAGACTGCTGGGGGAACAGATGTGTCCCATTGTTCCAGGTAGAAGCCCCCCATGTGGGAATCAGGCAATTGGCAACACTGCGCTGAAGCCCATCTGCCCTCGGTGCCCCACACCAACGGTCCCCGCAGGGGAGAAACTATAAATGAAATAAACGTTTGGGGCAGACCTCAAAGGGGAAGTATGAGACCTTGGCTGAGCTATACAGCTCGCTAACAAATCCCTCTGCAGCCAGTGCACAGCAGAACATGCATTGCGCTCATGCTCCACTCTTCCCTGAGCGGATCCTGGGGCAGCAGCTGCAGTGACTACAACTGGAGGCCCAGACCATGTGCTAAGACATGGGTGCCAATCAGAGAGAATAAGGGGCACCGAGAAAGAAGGGCTCCTGTACAGAGGCGGAAATGGTCTCTGGAGACAGTCAGTTGGTGCAGAGTTTGGAACCAAGGCTTATGATCCTTTGCACTGGGACAACAGCTCTCTGGGAAACTCAGATCTTGTAGCCTTATCATCTTTCATGAGTTTACTCCCCCACTCCCACCTCCACTTAGAAACGGTACATATGGACTTTGTTGAAGGGGTTATTGTAGAATATATAGAGTGACAAAGGCAAAACACAGCAAACACCCTTAAGAATGTCACAGTACCGGCTAAATGGCCACGTACAGATGGGAATGACCTGATGCCTTTGGAAACTGGTTGGCTGACTTTGCCAGTGGCAGCTCATTTCTCAACTCCAGTGACCAAGCAAGTTTAAAAATCCCGGTCTGAAACAAATGCATGGACTCTTTGGTGTTTTCTGAATTCTAGCACCTTCTTTTTGATTCTGCACGACCAAACAATGAATGAATGAAAGATGATTTAGGGAAGCAGGCTGGCTAAAATGTTACAGAAAAAGTAAGGATCAAATTGAGAAAGTTTTTAATTGCATTTTTGAGATTCTTCAAGTGCTTTTCATTATACATCACGTCAAAACTTTCCTACAGCATCTAGATAAAGCATGACAAAACCATGGAAGACTATTACTGAAGACGGGTGTGTTTTTCTACTCAAGTGACTGTCAAAACCATTTATCCAAACGCATTTTCTCCAACTACCTTCTACCTAAATTTGCTACACTCCAGTGAACTGTATTTTTACTCTCTCACCTCACGCTCCCTTAGCTTTGAGAATCCAGTCCAGGAGAGATCCATCACGGGAAAGTGTACATATTGCAAGTCTCATCATTTATATAAGTTTAGAAATGAAGAGAGACAATTTGCGTGTACCAAGTGCCTTCCTTTATTCGATCGGTATTTATTGTGTACCTAGATGGTACTATAGTCCTGATCAACAGAAATCAGGGAGTCACAGGTGAAATTTAAATTTTTAAATTATCAAAAATATCATTTCAATGTACCATCAACATAAAAATTGAGATACTTTACATATTTTTATTATTTATTTTAATTCAATTAGACAACATATGGTACATCATTAGTTTCAGAGGTAGAGGTCAGTGATTCATCAGTTGCATAGAATACCCAGTGCTCATCACATGCCCGTCACCCAGTTACCCCATCCCCCCACCCACCTCCCCTGCAGCAACCCTCAGTTTGTTTCCTAGAGTTAAGAGTCTCTCACGGTTCGTGTCCCTCTCTGATTTCTTCCTTCTCAGTTTTCCCTCCCCTCTCCCTTGATCCTCTGCACCTCTACATTCTTTCTTATTCCGAGTCTTCAAAATCTAGTTTGTATTTTATACCTTCAGTGTCTCATTTCACCATCCACACTCAAGTCCTCAACAGCCCTCTAGAGCTACCGGCTCCCAAGCTGGACAGCATATTTCTAGACAATTTGTGCTTTCCTGCCTGTCTTACTTATTTGCTTTGTTCTCTCTGTCTGAATGATTTTATGCTTCATCCATACATCCATTTGCTCATTCAACATGTATTAAACCTTGATTATGGCCACACAGCAGAATAATTAGCCTATAAACCTACCTCTTATAAAACCCTAAGATATTTATATCTTAGAATATATCAATATATCAATATTCTTTGATATAACA
Source organism: Martes martes (assembly GCF_963455335.1). NCBI lineage: Eukaryota > Metazoa > Chordata > Mammalia > Carnivora > Mustelidae > Martes > Martes martes. Next base: position 136,837,863 of record NC_137889.1, read on the forward strand.
TATCAAAGAATATGTTATATTCTTTGAAATATAACAAATATTCTTTGCTATAACAAAATATTCTTATAAAACCCTAAGATATTTTTGCTTTAACACATATTCTTTGAAATAAATAGGTAGAGGGGTGCCTGGGTGGCTCAGTCAGTCAAGTGTCTGCCTTTGGCTCAGGTCATGATCTCAGGGTCCTGGGATCTCGCCCCATGTAGGGCTCTCTGCTCAGTGGGGAGCCTGCTTTGCCTCTCTCTCTGCCTGCCACTCTGCCTACTTGTGCACTCTCTATCAAATAAATAAATAAAATCTTTAAAAAAGAAAAATAAATAGCTTGGAATTATAGGAAAATTTGAACCAAAGGACTAGATATGGATGGAAGTGGTGGCAACTAGGCTGCCGGTGGGTTGGTCCTAGGCATCTGAGAAGTTAGGCTTCCATATAATGAAAGTGAGGCTTAGCAGATGCTCAAGATGAAATCTGTCTCTAACAATGGGACCACAGAGTGGTATTCCCACAGTAAAACAGGAAAGAATCCTCCCTCAATCCTAAAGAAGACAAGAATAAACGGGGCTAGGGGGAGATCTCCTAAAATTTATGTCTATGGATCTCTCCCCCACTTAAGCTTGAGGTTCAAATTTAAATTGATATGTATGTAATTCCCATAAATACTACCGGATGCTTGGCAGAAGCAAAAACAAAACAACTCCTGGGGAATATACCCTATCCCAGGGCACACCAGATCATAACTGGTTAAGCTCACAATGTATGTAAAACCAAATGAGAAAACAGCACATCCTGGGCAAGAGTTAGCTGGCCCAAAAAGAGTAGGATTTCCCGACACTCAAAAGAATTGGGAAATAACTTTTCTTTTTTTCTACTTTTTCATGTCCCAGCCCGCAAATAACCCAATGTGGCAGCAAAGAGGAATTGCAGGAGTTTAAAATTATGAAGGAGGGAAAGTCTCAAAAAATTCTGATTCAGGAAAATCTCAAGAAATTCTGATAACAGAAATATCAAATAGAACTTGTAAGGCAAATACAGTCACAATATTAAAGTTATAAGGGGAGACAGCAAAAATAGGAGAAAAGAGCAAATGTCACGAAAAAGAGCAGGCAGATTAAACCAAATAACTAAATTGTACTTGAAATGGTGAATAGTGCCCTTCGACTTAAAAAAAACAAAAAAAACAAAAATGAAAAACCTTATACTTTGGTTAAACACTGACTTCTGATTTAGTTTGAAGAGAGGGTTAGTGAACTGGAAGAAAATAATTTAGAACTCCGTAACGAGAAACTACCACTTAAGAATTATGTTAAAATAAGGACATTTTTTGGCAAAGAATTTAGTTTACCACTCAGGGACACATGTTTTTAAAAAAGTACTAAAATATGTTGTTTAATCAATCATTTAGAATAGGAATGATATTAATTTATTTGTAAGATATAAGAAAAAGTAAAAAAAAAAGTAGAACTAAAAACAGTCATAGAGGTGAGAGATGACTGGTCTTCTAAGAATGTTTATTGGCTTTATACTTTAAATTGTATATACATTTCAAATTTTTTTTAAAAATTTATTTATTTGACGGACAGAGATCACAAGTAGGCAGAGAGGCAGACAGAGAGAGAGGGGGAAGCAGGCTCCCCGCCGAGCAGAGAGCCCGATGTGGGGCTCGATCCCAGGACCCTAGGATCATGACCTGAGCCGAAGGCAGAGGCTTTAACCCACTGAGCCACCCAGGCGTCCCTACATTTCAAATTTTTAAGAGTAAAATTAAAAATTGAAATACTTAAAAAAATTTTTTAAACATGAGAGGAAAGAGGAGATAAAGTAAACCCAATCATAACATTATAGATCAGAACCCAATCACAACATTATAGATTAGGTGCTGTAAGAGACATTTGGAAACCCCAGAATGAATAATCAAAGGAAAAAAAATAAACACTTAGCTGATGAATAAGAAACATAAGCAAATATTTATGACACACTGAGAAAGGACATGTCGTGAGAGTATGTTGGAAGAAATTATCTATTCTGCATAGAGCCATCAGGAAAGAATTACCAAGGATCCTAGAACAGCCCTATCGAGCAGCCCTGACAGATATACAAGACACATGTCGGGTGTGTCCATAGTCCCATGTGGCTAATGGCAATCACATTGGCTGACATGGTCTGGAGAAGCAGCTTCCAACATAATGTTCTGTGTATCCAGGTGCTCAAGGACATTCAGGTGGGGTGTACAATATATTTTCTGTGTTCAAATGAGTTTGGTAAATTCCAGGATGACAAAATTAAAGTCTAAGCTGCAGAGCTTCTCAGAGTCTTTAATATGTACACACCCCGCCCCCCAAGAGGGAGTGTGGTATGCACGCTAATGTTTCACATTTCACAAATGTATTTGCCCACTTAGTACTTTTTGTCTACTACACCTCTGATAAGGTCTCCCAGAGAAATCTGCTGTGGGATACCACTGAGAAACTCTGATTTCAGTCATGTGGAAAACTCAAAGGAACTGGCAGGATGTAAAGCTGGAAACACAGGCAAATGTCAGATCAGAATCTCACTGGATAGGCTAAGAAGTCCGAATCTTGAAATAGCGATATGAAGCTCTGAAGACATTGGTGCAGGGGAGTCAGGGCTAATGCCTCTGAGTTTCAAATGTGGTCATATAAAGCTCAAATGTGTTATGGCTGCTGTTCTCTAGACCAGAGTTGAGAAAGGGTCCTTACGGGACTTCTCCCAGTTAAACCCAGGTAAGGCTAAATTCTTTCTTGTCAGCTGTTCACACAATCATTCTTCTTCAGGGGTCCTGCTAACCGAGAAGGGTGGAGGAAAAAAAAAAATCCCCAAATTGAAATGAACCCAGGTCACAGATTCTGGAACCAATTTAGTTCAAAAGGAATTAGACCATGCTCGTAAGCCATAATAAATAACAACATTCTCTGGAGTACATGACTGACAATTAGGATTGGAGCACTCAGCATTAGACAGCAACCTCACTTTTTCTGAAAAATGTTTTTTTTGAATAGGTCATGTAGCCAGCCACATTGTTCAAATTACACCCACCCACACATGCACCCCCTTATACAATGAAAAGTTTCTGTTCTGCTCTTCTGCCTAGCTCCTATCACCTGTGTAGCAGAAACTGGGTAGCTGGTGTCTAAACGTGATTCTTCTTCGTCATGGCACACAGCTAGAATACATTTCCCAGCCTCTCTTGCAATTAGCTACACTGTGGAACTGAGTCTCGGTCATGGGCATATCCCGTCACTCCCCTGTCTGGCCCATAACAAACTCCACTCATCCTTCCTCTTTTCCCATCTGCTGGCTGAAAGTCAGTCAACACCTACAGCAACCTGGGAAGCCACGTAAAGAAGGTGGCCTCCGGGGTGCCTGGGTGGCTCAGTGGGTTAAAGCCTCTGCCTTCAGCTCGGGTCATGATCCCAGGGTCCTGGGATCGAGCCCCACATCAGGATCTCTGCTCAGCGGGGAGCCTGCTTCCCTCTCTCTCTCTGCCTGCCTCTCTGTCTACTTGTGATCTCTGTCTGTGAAATAAATAAATAAAAATCTTTGAAAAAAAAAAAGAAAAGAAAAATATCCTGGATGTGTTCCAAGGTCTCCTATTACTCAAAAAAAAAAAAAAAAAAAAAAAAGAAGGTGGCCTCCATCAACCTTAGATCCTGGATGACAGAGGAGAGACCTCTCTCCTCCCTGCCCCCACTGTAGAGTCTATGTCGATATATACCAATTGCTTTAACCAGTCTCTCATTCATGGATTTGGATTAGACATCGATCTTTTTTTTTTAAAGTTTTATTTATTTGAGAGAGAGAGAGGGAGAGGGAGGGAGGGAGAGGAAGGGGCAGCGGGAGAGGGACAAGCAGAGCCCAATGTGGGGCCTGATCCCAGAGCCCTGAGATCAGGACCTGAGCCAAAACCAAGAGTAGGATGCTCAACCCGCTGAGCCATCCAGGTGCCCCTAGACACTGATTTTTAACCCTCCTCGTACTAGTGTTCTTAAAGATCATTAGTTAATGAGCTTAAAATATTTTTTTGTTCAATCCTACTTGATTAAGATGTATATATAGTACAGAGCAAATCTGACAGGAACTTCAAGTTAGAATATAACAGATGACAAAGGGCAAGGCTGAGAATGTTCTGTTGCTGATAAACACACTGTTGAAATCCCACTTTGCATACTGAGTACAGTGTCGGGACAAACTGGAACCCAAAATCCCCTCTGTAGAATTAATCATATTACTGCGGAGAGCACCAGACAACTGCTCCATTCAAATCTTACTGATGTCATATGAGAAAAGGCTGATGGGTTCACATTTGGCATTCATTAAGAGGTAGCGGCTGGAATTAGTCAGAATCCTTGATGATTAATCTTTGATATGCATGGCCACAAATGGTGGGCAGTCACTTAGCCAGATGCTTCTTAAAAATCCCGCTAAAGGACCAGAGCATGGCTCAGAAACCATTTGCTTAGTCATTTAACTACAGTGTTTGCTTTTGCCAACCACTTGACAGTTTAAAAAGAATAAAAGCCTATTCCCCGCTGGAAAATTCTGGAATTTTGCCATAATCATTACATACAGTGCTCTTAGGAAATTCCAGCTTTATGGCTCTTTCAACACACGGAATATAATTTTACTGTCAGCAGAGAACACTAAAAACACAAAGTAATATAAGAAAGCAACAATGCTGTGTTCTTTAATAACCTTCTTTAAAATTAAGTATCGATTATAATTTTGCAGTTTATTTTCAAACCAGAACTGTTGAGTATTTGAGGCTTTGGACTTTAGTGTTGCTGTTGGGCTTATGATGGAAATGAAGTGCTTCTTAAATTTAAAACACTATAAAATTCCCAAAGGTAATCTTGACACTCCTCTTTATTTCATATGTTTCTCAATAATGAAAATACCATTTCAAATTTAAGAAAAAAATCAAAAAATTAAAAAAAAAACCTTATCATTAAAGCTCATATCCTAAAGATCCAATTATTTAGTGGGCTTTCTTTGATATGATGACATTAACTTAGGAACAATTCAACACTGGCAATTAAGAATAATATTAATATTCACCCAAACCAACATCATTTATAAAGCTATGCCACCATCATTGATGATTATTTGCTTTCTCTGTAAGTACTTAGGAAGCATCAGATTCTAAGAATGGATGCCCTAGATACTTTCACAGCTATTCTTACGGTTACCCAAGAGCTAGCTGCATTTTAATGGAGAAGATGACTATATATAACTCGTGAACACATTGATATTCCCTGAGATGAAAGGTTTTGCAGAAACCAGAGAATGCACTTATTTCCTTAAAAAGAAAGGCAAACATTTTCCCTGGATTCTATCCTGGTTCCTTAGTATGTCATTCCCTTGAAGATTTACAGAAACGGGCTCCTTCTCCATGTAATGCCAAGTGCCCTTGAGATACTCCTGGTAACAATTCAAACTAGACACCCTACTTCACAAACTCAGGGTCAGGCACACCAAACTTAGGGCAAAACAGTCTCTCTGCACCTCCCCTTTTAATACTTCATTCAGTTCATGGAGACCTTAAATCAGAGCACCTTACTTTACATACTAAAACAGTCATGACAAAGAATCTGTGAAGTTTTTAAAAAATTAACCCTTCAGTATATAGAAAATAATCAAAATATTGCCCTTATTATTTGTAATGGTTTAAGGGAAGTCAGATAACCTTAATGTGGAACTGGACCTCATGGTCAGTATTTATCTGGGTAGGAGAAATTCCTGGTTATACATCAACAGACCAAACAAAGAGAATTCCCGCACAAATTAGGGAAGCGGATGTTAAATTAAAGCCAGTCCTATTGAGCAACAGAGTGAAAAGGCAAACTATGGAATAGGAGAAAATACTTGTAAGTCAGGTATCTGATAAGGAGTTAATATACAGAATGAAGAACTACAACTCAAGAACAAAAAAATCTCAATGATCCAATTAAAAAATGGACATAGAACCTGAATAAACATTTCTCCAAAGATGGTACAGAAATAGCTAACAAGCTTAATGAAAAGATGCTTAATGTCACTAATCATTAGAGAAATGCAAATCAAAACCCACATTGTGTGATCATCTCATACCCACTAGGGATGGCTACTATAACAAGAAAGTAGGAAAACAGAAAATAGCAAGTGTTGGTGAGCATGTGGAGAAATTGGAACACTTGTGCACTGATGGCAGGAATGTAAAATGGTACAGCTGCTTTGGAAAACAGAGGGGCAGAGTCTTAAAAAATTAAAAATGGGATTATCATATGATCCAATAATCCTACTCCCGGGTATATACCCAAAAGAACTGAAGGCAGGATCTCAAAGAGGTATTTGCATATCATATTCATAGCAATATTATTCATAATGGCCAAGAGGTGGAAGCAACCCAAGTATCCATTCACGAGGAAGAGAGGAATACGATACAAAACATACAATGGAACACTACTCATTCTTAAAAAGAAAGAAAATCCTGCATAAGCTACAACATGGATGAATCTTGAGGACCTTAAGCAACGTGAAATTGGCCAGTCCCTAAAAGACAAACACTTTATAATTTCACTTATATGAGGTATGGGACAAAGGAGAAGGGTAGTTGCAAGGGGCCGGGAGGGGGATGGGAGAATGGGGAGTTAACGGGTATGGAGTTTCAGTTTTGCAAGATGAAAAGTTCTAGAGATCTGTGCAACAATGGCGTAAATATATTTACTGCTACTCAACTGTACACTTAAAAATGGTGAAGTTGGTAAATCGCACGTTGTTTACCACAATTAAAAACTACAAAAACAAAACAAAACATAGCACTTTGGGCCAGTCTAAGAAACCAGTCCTTGGGGTGCCTGGGTGGCTCAGTGGGTTAAGCCTCTGCCTTCAGCTCAGGTCATGATCCCAGGGTCCTGGGCTGGAGCCCCATACTGGGCTCCCTGCTCAGCAGGGAGCCTGCTTCCCCCTCTCTCTCTGCCTGCCTGTCTGCCTACTTGTGATCCCTGTCTGTCAAATACATAAATAAAATCTTAAAAAAAAAAGAAAGAAAGAAAGAAAGAAACCACAGTCCTGAAAACTCCACTAGAATCCTATGGTTTCCTCAAAGACAATATTAGTTGCTTTTCAGCAGATCAAAGCTAATTCAATGAGGTAACCAAAGTACCTTTTACATTTGCCAACTCTCACCAATTTAACCCAAAAAGCCACAGTTCCAGAACGTTTTAATAACTCTGTGAAGTTTTTGTTAGGCACTCTTCCTTCCAAAGCTGAGTGAATAACAAAGGGACATAACTGCAATTAGCTAAGAGAGTAGAGATTAAAAGTTCTCTCTCTCTCTCTCTCTCTCTCTCACACACTCGCACGATAACTAAAGGGAAGAATCTTCTCATAATTTATATGCGTAATTAAATCACCATGGCATGCACTTTGAATATCTTACAATTTTATAAGTCAATTATCCCTCAAGCTGAATTTTTTTTTTTTAAAGGACACAACTGAAAATATTTAATCCGAATCAGATGTCCACACTGGCTCTGGAGAACGCAGAAGCTGGTCCCCGCCCATCTGTTCTGAGCCCTCTGGGTGTGAGCCACAATGCCAAGGCTCCAAATCCGAACTGCTTTCTGCGGCTTCTCCGTCTGCAAGGCCACGCACACGGGAGTCCTCAGCACAGTCTCCTCCGAGAAGAATGCCATGGGATGTTTAGTGGATAAATGGAGAGGACACAACAGAAGTTAATTACACATTTAATATCTGTGGGGAAACATGTAGGTATTGCTGAGTGCCAAGTGATAAAAGAAATTGAAATCCCACAGAATGGCACTATTAGGTCAGGAGACAAGGCTGGTGACAGAACACAGCATAAGAAGGCAGTGACCTTCCTTCATTACTCAAGGCTGTGTCCCTGCTCTGAGCGAAGCTCCTTCACAAGAGTGTGAGTCCAAGTACACATGATCCTTGGAATAGCCTATATGGTGCAAGGTAGTGTGCAACAGAAACTTCAGAGCCAAACAAACATAAATGTTATAAAGAAACATAGAAATGGATGTAGGCGTGTGAAACTAAAAATTAAATATAAAGTAGATACAAATAAATGTGGAAACAATGCAGCTGGTCTGTATGAAGGAATGAATTTAAGATATTTAAATAGTGTCACTTAATTGACTACACATTCTTCTGTGTCTGTTCACATGCAAAACACTGTACCAACCAGTGGGCCAGGCCAGGGGCACAAGGAAAGCTAAATGGCACGACACAATGAGGTAGTCAAAGGAAGAGCTTCATCTCTGGGTCACGTGTGAGGATGTCTTAGCAGGTCCAGGAAGCATGAGGATGAAGAGAGGGGTGGAAAGCCAAGAAGGCGTTTAGGACTAAGAGAGTATCATAAAGCTGTAAAAGTACATCAAGAGAAGTATATATGGAGATTACTAGAGACCTATGGCAAAAGCCCAAGGAACAAAAGTGAGTATAGCATCCCTTCCCACTGTAGCAATATTTTTTCTTTTTTTTTTTTTTTTTAAGATTTATTTAACAGAGAGAGAGAGATTACAAGCAGGCAGAGAGGCAGGCAGAGAGAGAGGGGGAAGCAGACTCTCCGCTGAGCAGAGAGCCCGACATGGGGCTCGATCCCAGGAACCTGAGACCATGACCTGAGCTGAAGGCAGAGGCTTAACCCACTGAGCCACACAGGTGCCCCCTGTAGCAATATTTTATTGTAAATTTTACGTGTGGGGGTTGGGCTTGTCTAGTTCATTGCTGTACTTTATAGGTTTATGGACAGAACAGGTACTTGAAAAGATCTTTTGAATGAATCAACAAAAAATGAAGCTAGACAGACAGTTGTGGGGCCAGATTATGACTGCCCTTGAGTATCAGGCATTTTTAAAATAGTATAAAGCACATAACCTAAAATTTACCACCCTAACCATTTCTAAGGGTAAAATGCAGTATGTTAAGTATCCTGACGTTGTTGGGTGGCGTCTCTAGAACTTTTTCATTTTGCAAAACTGAAACTCTATCCCCTTGATCGACAACTCAGTATTTGCATTTTGTTTTGTGGGCGATGATGTATTTCTGAATGTTTCTGAGAAGGATTCCTGCATTTTGGGAAGTAACCTGTAAGTAATGCTAAGTAATGCTAAAGGTGTGTTAGACTATCACTAGGTTACACAAAGAGGGTTAGTGAATCTCTATTGTGTACTAGCCACATTTTACATTTCTATTTTTGTAAGGAAAATCCCAAATGCAACATATTTGTTAGAACTGATGATTTATAAATTTATCTGGAAAATACTGGTAATGCTGCTCATAACACTTTTTTTTTTTAAAAGAAATTCTTTAAAATAATGACCTAATACCAAACAGTACAGCTCAAGGTAGATTACAATTAAGAATATGTTTATTTACCTAAAGGCCGTTAGCCCTCAAGTGTTGCAAGTCATGGATTGCTGGTTTAAGGATTTCTAACAAGCACTCTGTTCTCTACCAGTGAGTCCCATGCTATCACCCTTACCGGCTCCTGGCCTTGACCCAGTAGTTAGCATAGATTCATAGCCTTTCATTTATTTCTTGCATGCTGTTCTTTAACAGGCCATGACAAGAAACATATATGGTGGTGGACTGTAGAAAATTATAGACTGGCTGGCTGTCCTTATTTATTTTAATGGGTACAGTATTTTATTTCTTTTAAAAATGTGATTTTTCCATTTAAGGTTTTTGTTTTGTTTTGTTTTGAGTAAGATCGCTTTTGCTTATCATCTTTCTACTAAATCACCCCCTCAGCTTTTTAGAAAGCATAAAACATAGCACCTATAAATTTATTGCATATCACTCAAACAGCCAGTATTAACCACTCTATTTTCAGTCAGTATGTCATCATTGAAAAGACGTCAAGAAGCCAATGAATAATGTTTAAGCGGAAAACGTTAATGAAAGGATAAACTAATAACAAGAGATGTTAATGAAAGGACAAACTAATAACAAGAGAAATCAATTTCATTAAGAGAATTTGGAAGAAGACAGAAAACATAAATATAATCTGATGAGAACATTAGACCTGTATTTTCTTCTGAAGGAAATGAAATAGTTTAAGAAGTTTTGGAATTTCCAAGTTACTTTGAAGCCATTTTAGTCCCAGTTTCCCAATAAAATAATATAATTTATTTTCTTTTTTCATCATGTAAACAGAAGCCTGAACCATTTTTGCAATAAACTGTTGGATCAAAAAAGGCATTTTCCCAAGATAGAAAGTTAAGGAGCTCAGTGCCAAGGACTAAATTATTTCCAGCTGTAAAGTTGATTTTACTTTTCCTGGGAAAGCTGATATTAGCCAAATTCAATGCCATTTTTTGTGATTTTTAAGAAAAGACAATCAGTGCAAGATTAACAATGTAAATCAATTAGTGGGCATTATGTACACTTATAGAACTAACCACAGTCATTAAAAAAAAAAAAAATTTAAGTTCCTACCTAGATGTATCTATGCTAGAGCCATCAAGCAATCACATATGCTAACATGCCAAAATATAATTATTTACTAAGTACTTACAGTTCATAAAATTTAAATTGTATACAAAATAATTATAACACATTCAGAGAAGGGAGACTTTTCTGTACCCCCCACCCTGAGAAACCTGGTACGTTAAGTTAGTCCCCATTGCACTCCAGATGAAGAGAATACTTGGCTGATTTTCAGGTTCCAGAATAAACTCCCCCCCCCCCAAATTGGGAAGACAAAGATTTCCCTCAATCTCTGGGAAAACTGTGGGAAACAGTTGGGGTACATATTATATATACTCTAGGATACTCCTTAGAACAAGACCTTCAGTGGTACCACTTAAATATTTTCCACCTTGTCCGGAGGACCTCGTCTAAGAAATCAAGAAATAAGGCGGAAAAATTAACATAGCTGGCAGCTTCTTTTGATGTTAAGGTCTGAATTTTTGTGTGTCCTTCAAACTCACATGCTGGAGTACAAAGACGCAATGTGGTGGTATTAGGAGGGAGAGCCTTTGGGAGGGGATTATCAGGTCATGAGGGTAGAGCCCTCAAGAACAGGATTAGTGAAGAGAGACCCAACAGAACTCTTTACCTAATTCTACCCGGTGAGGATACAGGACAAGTCTGCAACTAGGAAGAGGGCCCTTTGAGAAATCAAAGCCTCCAAAGCTGGGAGAACTAAATCTCTGTTGTTCATACATAACCCAGTCTATGGTATTGTGTTACAGCAGCCCAAACAAACTAACATTTGGAGACCTAATAATATTTTTTAAAAATCTCTTTCTCATTTTGATGGTAACGCAGAGTAGAGAAGTGACTTGGGATTCACAGGAAATGGCAAGAGGCATCTGGAGAAGCAGTGACATTGGCCACAGAACAAAGAGAACTGTGGAGATCCCTTCTACTCACTACAGGTTGAGGACCTCAAATGAGACCCCCCCTGCCCCCCCCCCCAGTGCCAGAGGCAAGACATGGCCAATAGCCTTACCCAGGACAGCCAGGCCCTCGGGGAGAAGGTGGGTGGCTTTGGGGAGGGCGGGGGCAGGTGTTGCTTAAAGGTCTAATGTGGATGACAGATTCAGAGTTCAGGAGGTTGAGGCCTCCCATAATTGGCCCAAGCATACCCATGACCCTGAAGGCCCAAGCTGTGTCTATGCGGTGGGTGGGGAATAAAGTGCAGAAGCAATATTTTCAGAAAACAAAGTAGAGGCCCTTGGGAAAAAACACCTTACTTCTCCTGCTTGTCGTTACGAACAGGTATTGGAGGAAGACATAGGAATCTTCAGAGTCTCTTTGGTGAAAAGTAGGTGAAATTCAAACATGGAACATAACATTTTAGACACTGGTATGGAGTAAGAGATCATTTGAGACCAGTTAAACATGTTAAAATTAGTGGACAATTTGCTTCAGCAGGGAAAAGAGACAGTACGAGGAGAGGAGGAGAAAAAGACAGGGTCGGGGTAGGGGAGCAGTAGAGTGTACGTAGAGTACACAGATTCATTTAAATAAAATAGATACTTTTGGGAATTAGGTTATGGCAAGAGTATACCATCAAAAGAATGTATTGTAAATAAACTCTCTGAAATAGCTCCTAAAATCTACAGGGATGGAAATAATAATATGCTTCTAACTTTCTCATTCATGTAGAATTCTTCTGGGTCGAGATAAAACAAATGCAGTATAAATCTCTGCGTAAAAGGTAGAGTGGCTATATAATTTTTTGGCCAAATCAAGTCAATTCTGAGGTAAAAGGGGAGGCAATGAATGATTCTACCAGAACAACAGGCAATCACTGGGATGGTCCCAGGCAAACCGGGAAGTCTGCCTCAGGGCAGACCTCATGAGTGTAAAATAATACTTCTATCAGTGGCTTACTTCTTAAATCTTAATGACCAACCAAGACTGTCAGTAGAGGGACACATTTTATACACATTTATATTTCTGAATTTCAAATGTCTACAGAACACAATGCATGGTTTATAAAATTCAATGATGTTTCAATATTATAAAATTCATGGTAAATTTTGATTATTCTATATTTTCTCAATCAATAGCTCCTAAAAATACCATCCACTTTATGCGCCTGAGAAAACGTCTAACTTCTCCAAGGGTTGGCACTTACTTTTTAAGTCACTGTTATCCAACATATTTACCAAACTGTTTGATAAATGTTTGCTATTGTTATAAAAAAATCATTTATTTAAAAAAAAATGAACTGAGCACTTGCTATGTAGTGCTGAGCCTACAGCTAAAAATCTAAATGTGGTTGCTATCACTGAGAAGCTCAGAACTCACTTAGGGAGACAGAGAGTCAAACAAATAATTATAACCTACTGTGATAAGTGCTCTAATACAGGTACAAGCACGTGCTACGGATATCTTATCTAAGCAGGTAAATCACAACACACCACAGCAAAGGTCATGCTGGTAATATGAACAGTGTGTTCTGAGGTCATGGTGGGTAGAAGCTTCAAATGTGGAGCAGCTAAGGAAAAAAAAACGCATGAGGGTGAAGAGATCACTTCATGATGGGGGAGAAATCAAAGTATACCATGCAAACACAAGATGACACAGAAACTACATGCGGAAATAACACCCTCACTTCAACCTAAGTTACAAGAAAATTAGACCTCTCAACTTCATACAGAGCTGTACCTGGCTAACAGTTCCCAGCTGCCAAGACTCTCTAAAATTTGACCAGGGGCAGCATTTTTCAAATATTATGGGCCATTTGGTCTAAAAAATGGATTACTTTTGCTGGTCCCTGGGAAGAAAAATGAGGGAAAGAACCTCCACACACATCAGAATTAATGGAAAGTATACTACTACTTTTTTTTTCCTTTTAGGAGATTTTATTTATTTACTTGAGAGAGATGAAGCGAGGGGGAGAGAGAGAGAGAGAAAGAGAGAGAGCATGAGTGGGGAAGGGGCAGAGGGAAAGGGAGAAGCAGATTCCCTGCTGAGCAGGGAGCCTGATGTGGGGCTCGATCCTGGGACTCCAGGATTATGACCTGAGCCAAAGGCAGATGCCCAACCGACTGAGCCACCCGGGTGCCGCAGTATACTACCACTTTTGTTAAGATGCCAATATGATATTTACTCTGAAGCAAGGATAAGGTCAGAAAATAGAAAATAAACGAATAAAATTTTCATTTCTTTTTTTTACATTTTTATATAAATGAATGCTGTAAGCAATATATGTGATGAAGCCTTGAACCATCTGCAGAGCCACCATGAACTAGATCTAAAGAACCAGTCAGCATGTGAATCATCTGAGGAAATGAGAAAATGTGAGATCTAACTTATTTTCAAAGACTGCTTCATGAAACTGTATTTTAATTACTAAAGAATCATAATTGTAGGTCTCAGTGAGGCCAACTAGAAAGATACCTACTTTCTCCAAGAAAAGTTAATGATTCAAGAATATGGAATCATCAATAAAAATTAAGCATGTATTTAATGAACATGTTCTGCCCATTGACATTTGCAGCTCACCTGCCTAGAACAAAGCAGGGGGAGGGGAGATCTATAAAACTCGACTTCTAGTGACTCAGAGAGATTCTATTTACTTAGTGTGCTGAAGGAAACATTTTGCATTTGGAGACTCAATCTTATTGCATAAAATGTAAGCCTCATTTTCTCTAGAGAATTAGATTGCTGAAGACAAACAAAATTTAAAATCAACAAGATTAAATAAAGCCCAAGTCCACACCTCCAGGTCTCTTTACTTTGCCATTAAATACCTCTGACATTATTATGAAAGAACAAACCATTCCAAAGTTCTGAGGCATCTGAAAAAGTAGGTACTTTCTAAAATTTAACTAGTTTAATTTGAGTTGGTTCTCTTTCCCTGAGGCTCTATGCAAGTTGAGGTGAGCCTGAAAAAAAAAAATGCAATTTGGCTTCATTACTGCACATGTAATTTTTCACTGTGTCCTCAAGAAGACAAAACCTAAAATTGCTAGGAAAATAAAAGATACTGGCAATTGCCACCAGTACCAAATAGAAAAATAAATACCATCCTATAAAAATCGAACACTACAAATCAGAGCTAACTGGTCATTTCTATTGGAGGGAGCTCCAATTAGCTCCTACATCGATGTTCTGCTTCATTTTCTGGTACTCGTATATTCATTCTCCTTCTCACTCCGGCCCCTCCCTCCATGCTGGGAGTGGTAGTGGTGCTTATCTGTCCTTTCTTCCTCATGGCTACACCAAATGCACACACACTTAGAATACCCTTGGGGAATTTTTTGAAGTTCTTGAACCTTGTCTTCAGCATACTTTCCCAGGTAAACCAAGAGAAGAATTAAATATTTCAGGGAAAATGTGGTGGAGTTGTAGGGCAATCTCTTTTCAAATTCAAAATATGTTTCAGTGATCAAGTCATTTGAGGGAAATATTTTGACTTATTTTTTAGTGGAAAATATAATCTGAGAATCATGTATATAGAAATACATAGAAAAATATTCAAATCAAATGTCTCTGTGGGTGTGAGTCTACAAACTTATTTGGAAAGGAAAACTGGAGATCCTCCCAAGAGATAAGTAGGTAATTAGCAAAGAGGAGAATGCAGGTTTTAAGAGAACATGGTGTGTTTGTGAAGGAGAGGACGAGCCGTGCAGAGAATTGACCTCTGAGTCTCTCTGATAAAGGCAAGACACCCGTCTGTCATAGCAAAGAGTTTCTGCAAGGAGTTAAACTATTAACACAGCAATGAGTCACTGTTTCTTTATGGCAAAATAAAACACTGACTCTTACAAAATGGCTGAGCAAAAGCATTTGTTCCAAAACACTCAGCAGTATTAGAAGAGGGACAATTCTAGGCCACACCCTGTCAACTTCACATGATGCATGAATTTTAACATCTTTTCTAGAGAAGTTCTATTCAGGGAGACTAAAAATACAGAAATACGTTCTTCTTATAAATACGTTCTTGGCATCTGAGTCAAGCGTGGATTTCTATTCTCTTGAATTGTGAATCAGAGCAGCCAAGGGAATATATGGAGAATGAAGTCACTTAGGAAAGAGGAAAATAGGAGGCTGGTCTAAGGGGAAAGGAAGCCGCTTTGACAGGGATGGCTGAATAGGTCAGTGGTTGGAGGGCTCCATTACTAGCCAGTTTCTGAACTACAGAATGCAATGGTTTGATTGGTAACCACTCCTTTCTGTATTATGGAAGCGGGTCAAAGAGGTCACTCTACCGGTGAAAGGATACTCAGAAATAAAAATAATACTCATCGGGGCATCTGGGTGGCTCAGCACCCAACTCTTGGTTTTGGCTCAGGTAAAGGTCTCAGAGTCATGAGATGGAGGCTGTGTCAGGCACTGCTCTCAGCATGGAGTCTGCTTATCTCTCTCCCTCTGCTCCTCACCACCACTCCCCCGCTTGCACACACAAACTCATTTTCTCTCTATAAATAAATAAAATCTTAAAAAAATAATAATGCTCAAAAAGATTCATGGACAACTGATTTCAGATTCCAAAATAATCTCCCTGTCCCCAATACACATGCAACAGTGTTAAGATTATCTGGGGAGGACCAGGGAGAATCCAAAGCAACTAACACTTACAAAATCCTTAGGTTGTTTTGTATTTTCACATTTAAACCTCAGAACATCTTCACAGGGTATAAAGCAAAGTTGAGGTGAGTAGTCTACTGATATTTATCAAGACATCCTTCTGGGGGCCTGAGGGCTCAATGGGTTACGTGCCTGCCTTCAGCTCAGGTCATGATCTCAGGGTCCTGGGATCGAGCCCCACAATGGGGTCCCTGCTCAGCGGGAAGCTGCTTCTCCCTGTCCCTCTGCCTCCCACTCCCCCTGCTTGTGCTCTCTTTCTCTCTGTCAAATAAATAAATAAAATCTTTTTAACGAAGGAGACTTCTGGGCGCCTGGGTGCCTCGGTGGGTTAAGCTTCTGCCTTCAGCTCGGGTCATGATCCCAGGGTCCTGGGCTCTCTGCTCAGCAGGGAGGCTGCTTCTCTCTCTCTCTGCCTGCCTCTCTGCCTACCTGTGATCTCTGTCAAATAAATAAATAAAATCTTTAAAAAAATAAAATTAAATTAAAAAGGAGACTTCCTTCCTTTATGTAAATTTAGCATACATAAGCAAACTAACCACATATATATCACATGTTCAAGGTGATACATCAAACATATTAGAGAGGATGTCTTTTGGAAGGGGGAAGGAGTATACATCCATGCGTTAGCAAATACCTTTTTAATTTTAAAATATATTGTAATAAAATAATATTCCTGTAGCAACATGTATAATCACAATCTTTACTACTTTGCAGCCCATAAGCAGATCTGAGTTTAGTGGCACTTCCTAGAAATAAATTCTATACATGAGCACTAACCAAAATCTCAAAACGTTGACCTTTGTAAAGGAACTCTAGCTCTATATCCAAATCCCGGTAATGGAGAAGAAATTTACCAATGTCAACTATTAACATATGAAAATTGGATACATAAAATTCCAATGGCCATTCTCATTCTCTTCATGTCCTATGCTAAATAGCTGCATAATAGGATTTACAGTTGGAAAAGATAAAGAAAAAAAATCTTGTCTTGGACTGGAAAATACTGTTTTAGCATCCAGATGTAGAGGATAAAGGAATCTTAAGGCCATTTAGACTCAGATAAGAAGGCTCCCTCAACTAATTCAAGTTCAGCATATCTAAAAACTAACATTTAAAAGCCAATCCTGGGGGCACCTAGGTGGCTCAGGAGGTTGAGCTTCTGACTCTTGATTTTTGGCTCGGGTCATGACCTCAGGGTGGGGCTCAAGCCCCATGTCAGGCTCCCCTCTGAGCAGGAAGTCTGCTTGAGATTCTCTCTCTCTCTCCCCCGCTCTGCTCACACATGTGCACATGCTCAGGTAAATAAACCTTAAAAAAAAAAAAGGCAATTCTCACACGTTTTGGGGATATTTTCAAGTAAAGGCAAGTTCTGAACATTGAAGCAAAGTACAAGCACACACTGTGCTCACATGAGCCTAGGATGGTCTGAACCAGCTTCAAAACTTGGAAAAACCTTGTACATCTTACTGGAGCATCTTGTGACATTTGTTTTGGTTTGGGAATGGGAGAAACCCAGTAATACATTAATATATCTATTTATAGCTATTGTTTATGGAACATTTACCACATACCAAGGCAGTGAATAAGTATTTCACAAGCATTATCTCTTAATTATCATAATAACTCTTAAGTATAGCCCAATAGAATTTTCATTTCATACATAAGAAAACTGGCAGTCTTGAGAGGTTAAGAAACTTTTACAAAGGCATTTGGCTAAAAGGTATTAGCTCTAGGAAGGCGAGCCATGTTCTGAATCATTAAGCTCTACTGAAATTTCCCAGATCAATGTACAAGAATAGAATATGGAACAATTTTAAATCAAAACTGGAGACTTCACAGAGACATCTTGTTAAGTGGAGGGTCACACCACACTTCACTCTCTAGTCTATACATGTGTGCGTCAGAGAAATTTGATGTGTGTGGCCAAAACCATTCTCTTGAATAGAACACACTCTAAGTTAAACTCAGTGAACATGGATTAGGGTCCTACTCCATTCAAAGCACCTTACGTTGGATTCTGGGTTATAAACTTCCATAAGTCACGTCCCTGATTTCAAGCAATTGTGCTGACGGAGTAACCTACGAACTTCATTAACCCATTTTTATTTACAAACACATCCTTATCAAGTATTATGGCCACTTTAAGATAACCCAATAAAGGGTTCTTCTCATCTTAAAGTATAAATATATTTGCAACGTATTTTATATGAAATGGAAGTTCAGCCAGAGGATATGTGTTCATCAAGGTCTCCACACGAAAGGTCAAATGGAAATAAATTACAAATGTAAAGGAACGAGGACTTGACAGGAAAGCCAAAGGGTCTAATTATATAGAGGGAAATACAGGCAATGGATAAAAATGGGAACATTTTAAAATTACAGAAATTCTGGAATGAATTATGATCCAAAGATGGGATTCAGCACAACAGGCAAAAGGATGTCAAAATATCAGTCTGGTCTGACTGAGAGTTGATAAAGTTTTGTCTCTCTTATAACCTTGGATGGGGACTAGGGGAATTGTATTTCTACAAAGCTTTCAGATTTTGTGTCCTACCTAAATATACCAACACTGAAGATACTAACACTCCTCTTTAAATAGAATGCATTCTTCTGTTACTCACATTCGTGACTGGACTAGAGTACGTTCTTTGGTTGCCAAAGCTTGAGACAAGTTATATAAACTTGTTATTGAAGCATTCTAGGAAATACACAACCACAAGCCTGGGAGGAAGCTTCAGAGTAGACTTTGCTTTCACACAACTGCTATTTACTGACACCCACCAGGGCCAAAATTGAAGTTCACACTTCATGAGTCATTGGTTCCATATCTTTGGAAGCATGGTGTATGAAGAATTCCTTTCAAACTGCTGATCGCTTCCTCGGCTTCTGAACATCTGTGTTGCTCTGTTCCCATGACCATCTTTGTTTTGTTTTTTTTGCCAGCTGAAGATTAATTCAAATCAAAAGGCGATTCATCATGCTCGGTTTTCTCCACGTTTCTTCCATTGGGGAGGGAAGTACTGCCAGATAGGTCATGTGGTCCCACACCCACAGGGGCTAGGTAAGAGGAGGTATGTCCATCATTCCTTAGAAACAGATGTCAGGATAAAAGGCAAGATCTTGCTTAATTCACCTTGGCTGCAGTACATTTTTGGATCACTTCATTTTCTCGGCCTTTTAAATCTTCACATTTACCCTAGACACCAATAAAACAAAATGACCTCTTCCCATTCCCACTTAAAAGAACAGCCCTCAAACTCAGTTTTGAAGTCTAATCCAGACCTCCCTCGCTCATGGGAACACTGTGTGCGTGCCCGCGCTTACACGTGTGTGCATGCACATGTGTGCCCGCCTGCTTTCATATTTCATAGCTGGCCTACATCTACAAAAAAAAAAGCTCAAGAACCATGTGTGAGGAATTGACTTGTAAGTTTTGCTAGTTGTTACCTATGTGAAAATGCTGTGACAGTATTCTGCACGTGCCAAGAGCCATTAACCTTCACCCCACATTGAACAACCCCTACCCCACCCCCACCCCAGTGCTCCACTGTCAACAGGATTTCCATTCGTAGTCCAGAAGGGCAGAGGCTGGTCTAGATCAAGGATGTGAGCTTGTGTAACTCCGAGCATGTTCCCAAAACTCATCAAAGTCAGACACGTACACACACATAGTTACTCACAGGATACATTTTTTTTTATCAAAAATAAAATTCAAGGAATATATCAGCGTATATGGTTACAGATCATTGCTTATTTCACCTTATTTCAGGGTTAAATGTAACCCTGAAAAACAGAAAATGGAGGCCAAAGATTTTTTTAATTGCCCCCAAACACACAAAAAATCCCGTCAAATTAAAGTTAACATGGACAATGAAAACTTCTTCATGCAGTTGACTCTGTTCTTGAATTGTATGCACAAGGTGGTTTTCCTGGGATAATAGCTCAGAAACAACAAAGGCATAGGGTGATAAAAGGTCTCCTCGATGCTTGTTTGGTGAAAGTACTTTCCTTCTGTTAAATTTTTTTATTGTCTTTCATCGAAGAATTTAATGTTGCATGTATTTCTACAGGATGTCATTTTTCCCTTGAGGTGATCAAAGTCCCAACTGCTGATATAGCAATTAACCAGAAGAGAATACAAAAATGAAAGTGTGGTACCTGAGAAACACATCTCTAAGTATGCTACCAAGGTAGTGTGGAGAGGATCAGGAAAAAAAACCAAAGCAAGAGTAGTGCCCCACTTTCATTAGCCTCCTTAAAGACGGAGATCTACTCTGCACCTACCTTCACTTTCATAAATAATTTCATCACGTCATATAAAGCCATATTTTATATTCCATGGAAAATAAAGTCTTGAATGAAACCAGTGAAATACTGTTGCTATAACATACCACCACCAGACTAAGTATGGAGTAATTCACAGCAGAACTGCTACATAGTAAGCTAACTGCTGTAAGTACAATGAGGCTCAAAGTCTCCATTAAGCTATGTTCTGAAAGAATGTTACCAATATGGTGTTGCTCATCCAAGGACAGCTGGGGAAAAAAGCCAACAAAGACCACCCTTGGCAGGCAGCATCTGGAATGGGTCAGAAACTCATGGGACTGAGAAAGAATGGGATGTTGCAATTAAGATGAGAGGGACGGGGAGGAGGAGGAGAAGAAGGAATCTCTCCTAATTGCTTCTTTTCTTATATATCGCTTTGTGGAAGCTACAGAGATATACCAAGCTGACTGAAGCCAACAGAATTCTTATTTCTCACCCCCTTCCTGATAAAATCTAAGAACAAGGGTTAGCAGTAATCAACTTTCAAAATAAGAGCAGCAGTTGGCCTAATACTCAGCCACAGACTGGGCTGGTATCTGTGTCACAGATATTAGGAAATACCGTTTACATCAATTGTGCCTCAACAAAGGGATGAAACACACCTTAGAAAATGCGGCAAAGGGAAAAATAAGGAGAAGCTAGGTATTTCAAAGGTTTATATTTTGCTAACAGTGAGGAAGGAATTAAAAATAGTCTATTAGTAAATAGTAATTGTGATAACAATTGAAAAATGTAGCCATCTCAAAGATAAGGGTGATAGTTTTTTTAAGTCTTAAAATAATAGGATCTAGAAAGAAAAAAAAGAAGTGGTATACCCAAAAGGAAAATGGTAAAAATAAGAGCTATAAAGACGATAAAATTAAGATTAAAAAGCTTAACGGAAGAGGAAAAGAATTTACAAGAGCTTTAATAAGGGTTAATTTCTAAGTAAAATTTAAAAATGTTTAAAAATGTTTTTTAAAATTAAGACATTTAAAGCATTTTTAAGCAAGGCCACCATCAAAACCCCAATGGATAAATGGATGAGAGACTCAGAAATTTAATTAAAGAGGAAATATAGAAAGTAAAAATCAAAAACCACCACCAACCAAAAAACCCCCTAACACAGAAACATTGTTAATAATTAAAGAAATGAAAGGAATGAAATGAAAGGAATAACATCAGCATATATTCCAGAAAAACTTTTTTTTTAAACAATAAAAGTCCTGGGATTTGGACTGGGAAAAATAATTCATTCATTGTTGACATTAAAATAGCACATATTGAGGGTACCTGGGTGGCTCAGTGGGTTAAAGCCTCTGCCTTCAGCTCAGGTCATGATCCCAAGGTCCTGGATGCTCCCCCCGACCCCACCCCCGCCTGCCTCTCTGCCTACTTGTGATCTCTGTCAAATAAATAAATGAAATCTTTAAAAAAAAAAAAAAAAGCACATATCTGGAGAGTGGTTTACCAATGAGAAAACAGCGCATATGTTTGGTGATTCCACGGTTGTAATTTACCTAGGGATATAAATTTTTATGTGGATAATGTTTACAATAAAAACCAACTATAAACAATTTAAATGCCCCCTAATGGGGGAGCCAAGTTTATTGTAGTATATTGATATAATTGAATAATATGCCATCATTAAAAAGATAAATTTGATACAGAAATGTCTATTCTCTTAAAATCATTAAGAGAAAAGCAGAACTATATATGTAAATATATACACATACATATGAATACATACACAGAAGTATATAAAATTACTTTTAATTATGAACACTGAATATTGTAGTGCCATTAAAAAGGTAAATATGGAGAAGCGTATTTAAAATTCTGAGGAAAGTAGAAAGATACATACATACATATATACATTTACATATATCTATTCTAATGATATAAATATGTTCCAGCGTGAAACAAAATTCAGAAGGGAGCACAAAAATGAAACTGGATTTTGAGGTGTTTAAGATTTTTATTATGGGGGAATATTTTTCTAATTACAATTTTTTCCTTTTTAATTTTTTCCCCTAGTTTTATAAAGTAGATTTGAGCAGAAACTATTCCTAAAGCCTGGAGAAAGGTATTTCCATTGACATATTCTAGATTATAAGAAACCCAAAAGAAATTATGAGTTTACAGACCCAGATTTCTCAGAGAGGGAAGTAGGTGAGTTTATAATTTTCTTAAAGGTTGCTGATATTTGATTTGTATAAGAATCCCTCTCCTTGAGAAGATCTTCAAGAAAAAACTCAGTCCTTAGAATTTTCCTTTCTCTTTACAAATACGGAACTCCAAATTGCTGAGTGTAGCACTTACTGGTGGCATGCAGAAGTAATATCCATGCAAGGAGACATTTCTTCTGACTGGCAATGAGCAAAATTACGTGGATACAATACATAATTACACAGATATGTAGATAAACACACTACAAATACACACAAACTATACAACCATACACACGTTCAGAGAGTGACAGTCTTTGAAGTTACGTAAGTATTGGTAGATAACAGCATGTCTTAGGGAGAGCTTTCCAAAAAGCAGCAAGACCCCCAAGCTCATTCTTCTCCATACTCTAGCCACACTGACTACGTATGGGTTGGTTTCTTGACCATTTGAACACACTTTGCCTCAGGATCTTTGACCTTGCTGCTTTTTCCAACTGAAACACTATTTTCCTATATATTCGTAGGCTCAACCAGAGGTTATATGCAAAATACTCAACAACTGGGATATTTTGGAGAAGCAAACAATTAGTCCTGACACGTGACCATTTGACTGAAGGACACTGGAATTAGAATTCATAAGACTGTACATGTGTCTGCAGACTTGGTGCCCACACTTCCTTCAGATCTGCACTCAAATGTTACCTCTTCAAGGAGGTATTCTCTGACAGCCTTATCTAAAATAGCATGTCTGTCATTATCTCACTTTTTTTTTTTTTTTTTGGCCAGTAGCGTTTCTTATTACCTGACCACAGATTACAAATTTATGTCAAGCTTTTTATTGTCATTATTCCTCCCTAGCACGTAAGTTCCAATAGCGGGGACCTTGCCCACTCTTCTCCAGGTGCCTATGACCTCTACTTGCTAGATCTAATGATCCCTGGTCAGAATGGGTCAGAATTCCTCTCATTTTTGAGTTTTCATTGGCAGTAATTCACTCTTCTTTGAGTCATTCACCCTTTTGCCCCTTAAGTTCTAGAACATTAAAAAAAGAAAGCCTAATTTTCCTTCTGTTTTTCTGGCTGTTCCTCCTCAATATCCTTCTCATCTCCCTGACCTCTAAGGACTGGCTAGAATGCTCCTGGGCTCCGTCCCTTGGGGTTTCTCAGCTAGAATCATAGCTCTCAAGAACACCTACATGCTGATGACTCCCACATTCCTATCTTCAGTCTGGAACTTCTCTCCTGGGCTCAGACTCATTTAACCAATTACCTGTTAGACATCCAAGGGAGATGTCATACAGGCATCCCAAATTTAACTTGTTTTGGACAAACTCCTTGCTCACCACACCCCACTCCCCCAAACATGCCCCCCTAAATACTCTCTGGCTTAGTAAATATTCATTTTCCCAGTTGGTGACCAAACACCTTAATCTCATCTTTGATGCTACTCTTTCCCTCATGCCCCACATCTGGTCTGTTAACAAAATGTGTTAATTCATCCTTCAAACTGTACCTGGAATCTTATCACTTCTCACCACTCTGGTCTGAACCACCATCATCTCTTACGTGGATTCCTGTAAAAGCCTCTTAACCCAGCTTTCTGACTCTTGGTTCTTTTCAATTTATAACAGCACCAGAGCCAGGATGATCTCATTAAACATAAGTCAGATCATGTCATTCCCTTACTGGAAAATCTCCAATGGCTTCCATGTCACCTAGGTATGCTCATTATGACCCAAAGGCTCCCTATGACCCAGGCCCTTATCATCTCTCTGACCTCATCTGTCAAGAGCTCTCTCCTTTCCTTCATGCTACTACTCCAGCCACACTGCTCTCCCCTCTCTGGTTCAAACAAATCAGGAATGCTGCTGCCTCAGGGCCTTTGTACTTCTTTCTTCTTCCTGGAATGCCGTTTCCCAAATATGCACCTGGATGGCTCCTTTCCATCACCCAAAGTCACTTCCTGGTTGAAGTCTGACCCAGCTCTTTTATTTAAAATTGAAACTTTTCTGGACTAGTTTGCTTACATAACATTGATTTTGATGACATCTGCAGTGCTCCTAGTTTAATATAGCATTTTAATGGGAGGAGATGAGGCTTGAGGAGAAAGCACAGGCCAGATCATGGGAGCCCTGGTGAGCCAACCAAAGCTGGAAGGTGAGGAGGAGCCGGCAAGAACTATTAAGTAGCGACATGATACAAAATGATTACTTTGGTATACTGATTCTCCTTTTAAACAAAGCATAGGAAATATCCAACTATGGCATGATAGAGAGACTGACGATATTTTCCTAGAGATTTTAAGCAAACCTAAATTTTTCTTTGCCAAATTGCTTCTATTTCTACTTAGGACTCTGTGACTGCGTTACACTTCAGTGATTATGTTCAATGAGTCTACTTCAAAGGGACCAATTAACTACAACTCTTGAACCACTCAGGATTTCACATTAACTTTTCCCCATAAAGCTCAAAATTGCAAATACAAATTTGAGTAACCAGGGAGCCCCAAATGAAGCAAGATTTTGCTTAAGAAGAAAACATTTAAATATTAAGCAGCACCATAAAATGATAGTGACATGGGCCCACCTTGTGGCCATGCTGAGAGTGGGTCTATTTCCCTTCTAAAGGAACAGATTCCACTCAACTCCAGCAAACTGTTGCCAGACTTTTCTATTTTTCAAGAAAAGCCAAAATTTGGATGTTTGTATGGCATCTTCCAAGTTCTGAAATATTGAAATCAAATCTTTCCACAATCACATTCAACTCCAGCTGTGCCAATTTTCACCACATGATGGTTTTGAAGTTTATGTTACCCTATCAGCCATTTACTTACTAGCTTCTTAGACTCTCTATGCCTGCCTCAGTTTCCTTAACTTAAAAATCAGATAATAATATCTAGCTAATAAGGTTATAGGTAGGCATGTCATGACCTAGTGCATGTCATGTAGCAGGTGCTCAGAAAAGGGTACTATTCTCAGGATCATTTTTCCAAGGAAAATAAACACTTACATTCTTCCACTTAAAACTACTGAAGTTTCTGAGTCTACCATTTCCTGACTGGCGCTCAATGCAGATCATGATTCTGAGAGCTATGCAAATAGACAAGGAAAAAGAAGCAGGGCTTACGCCCTTGTCAGTAAAACTAAAATGAGGAACCAGGGTTAATATGCAGGGTAGAAGTCAACTTAAGGACATATACCCCAAATCATAAAATTATGAGCAAATGGGTATTAGCAAAATCCTAGGTAAAGCTGAGAACCTTAAGGCAAGGGGCCTATGTGAGGTGATGGATTCTAAGGCAGGGCAGGGTGTAACTATACTGGAATTAAAATAAAGCAAAACAAAACACAAGGCAGGGCAGGATATGGGATGAGGCCGCACTGAGTAGTTTCCTCAGGAAAACGAGCATTTAGGCAAGTTTCAAAACAGGACATGAGAGGATATTTAAATTGGTGACTCTATGGGAAAGAAAATTGATTAGGAAGTTTAGAAAGATATCATGGAAGTCATCCAAATGTGTGAAGCCCACATGTTAGATACATTTTCCTTGGCTGGAGTAGAGCTCTGGAAAAGGAGTAAGGGCCTGGGGCATTTGGTTATGAGGGGTGGTCACAAGAAGAGATTAAATCTGTCAACGGTGATAAAAATGAAAAAGAGAATGAGATAAATAATGCAGCCTCATTTCCTCTGCTAACACTGCCTCTTCAAAATGCTCTCCGCCTCCAAAGGATGATCCTTTTAAAATGTCCCTTTAGGGACGTGTCAGTGGCTCACTCAGTTAACCACCCGCCCTCAGCTCAGGTTATGATCTCAGGGTCCTGGGATGGAGCCCTCCCTCTGGCTCCTTGCTCAGCAGGGAGTCTGTTCTCCCTCTGCCCCTCCCCCTTGCTGGTGCTTACTGTCTCTCTCTCAAATAAATTCTTTAAAAACAAAAAATGTCCCTTTAACATCACACTGAAAGCCTACTCTCACCAGAGAGTATAAAAGCTGTGAGCACTCGGTCTATGAGCCAACTGAGATGTCCTATATTTATCTATACTTTTTTCTTTACTCCTTTCAAAAATCACACATTTGCTATAAAAACCGCGTAATGGAGTTTAAGAGAAATATTTCAAATGAACAAAATTACTTCTAATTCCCAAAGCTCACACAATGTTTTTCATTTTTATATCTTCTTGCCTAATTTGTGTCCATAAATCTGCCGATTTGTCAATTTACCATCACTATATATTCAATCCCATTACCTATTTTGTTAACTTACCATGAACCCTTACCAATCATCCCCCAGGTTTCTACAGTCATTATGACTGAAATATCTGCATCATAGTTCATCAAGTTGATGCATTTAATAAAATATCGGGCATTTAAGTCATGTCCATTATTTTCTATCACAGAAAATGCGACAATATGCATCAGTTTACACACAAGTTTCTTTTTTCTTTTTTTTTGCTTTTAATGCTGTTGGACAATTTCCTCAGGATAAATTCAAAAGAGTAGAATGACTGGGCCAAAAGGTATATACATTTTTATTTCCCTTTAATCTACATATATGAAGATAAGCATGATGGATCAACAACGATATGATAAGGAATTGTGAGCTATGGTTGCATAACCAAAGACATTTAGTTTGGTGTGTGATTTATACTGCCTTACACTTCAGGTCTAAAGATGCTCCATGACCTTCTAAAGGTCTGAACATACTAGAAACTGGTCGTTTAATAGAGTACAACTGAATGTCAAGACATATTTCCCTTCTAACACCCCCTACAAAGTTAATGTGCTGATAGTAAAGGCATAAGCAGTCACCTTCTCTCTCTTTGGATAAATCGCCCCGGAGAGATGTGACAGTGAATCTGCAAGCCTCCAAATCAAATAAACAAGAATTATCCAATACTGAGAAATATGAGTAAGGCACAGCTCTGAACTACATTAGGCACTAATATCATAAAAGGATGAGGGGAGTGAGTACACAGATTGAATTGAAACCATAAATCATACAGAGCGCTAGAAAAACTATTAAAGCAAATGTGATAATAAAGAATAAAACCAAGGTTAAAAAACCTGTGCCATTTTATAAAACACTATTATTTTAAAATACAGGTGGAAAAGAAAGGTCCATGATACTAATATTGAAGAGCACAATTAACATGAAACAACTTTGGTCCTGGTGTTTAGTTGAGCAATTGGGATTAAGTGGTATGGAAGGAGTAGTGGTGTGCTGTAATAAAGATGGAGAGCCTTAGGAGTAATTACTAAACCTAGCTTCATGCAGACAGTGTGAAACGAAGATTGGTTAGTTTTCTGGTTAATCTCATCGGGATAAAAGAACCAATTCTGGGAGCTTGTCAACATTCATTTGACCACCCGGGATAATAAAATACTCAGGTAACACAATCAGTTGTGGCTCAGGACACTGGTTTCTTGGTTTTATCTCAAACTACTTTCAAGGGAAGTTGTAGTCAAAGGTTATATAATGTTATAGAACTCCACTTCCAGGAGAACGGTGGATTAGATGCGCTGAAGGGTCTTCTCAAATACAGGACAACTGGCATTTAAATGTTTCATTGCAGCTCTGAACTCATAGTTATTAAGAGAAATTTCCAATGTGAAAATAAACAAAAGATACTCAAGGGCCTGAAAAACTAGTGTTTTCCTGAGAGCAAATGCTATTGTCAGTGTTATGGTAGGAGTCTGGGATATTAGGTAGCACCAAGGTGAAGGAGGTGAGCCAGAGAGTCTCTGATGAGCCCGAGATCCGAGATGCTGAGCAGGGCCTAGGGTGGCCCTGGGTCAACAAGTCTGATGACAAATGCTAACAGTCTTTGGAGAAAAGTACCTTAACGTAGACCTTCTAGTTTTTCAGTTTAACATTAACTAAATCTGAACTCCATCATAGCAACAGTCAGCAGAAATAACAGACAACTGAGACAACAAGGATCTCATATACTGGGATAAAACATAGCTATGGAAGACTTAAGAACATTTTAAAAATTACATCACAAAAATAAGCAATAGGAAGTAATAAAAATGATTAGGAGTCTGAAAAATGGAAACTTTGGGAAAAAAGATAACTACAGAAATAAAAATATTCTGTTCATGGTTTAATCCAGGTTATCCTATGAAAAATACTCATCACGATTTATAATCTGGGTCCAACATATCCTCTCATTGTTTGCATTTTTAAGCCATTTTAGTAAATATAGAAAAGTGATAACAGTATTTAATACACTCATATGATAGTTTCAGAGCAAATAAGTTTTATACCATTAAACATTAGTACATTTTCTTTGGTTTTCAAAAGACCTCTTAAAAATAATGAGTCGTGAGGTATCAATTCTTAAAAATAGTTAAAACTGCCCACAGAAGAAACCCAAATACTAAAGTTTGGTACAATGGGCATGGAGGATGAAGTAACCATTTAAACAGAGCTGAAGACAGAATTAGTAAACAGAATGATGAATCAGAAGAAATTACCCACAATGCAGCACACAAACTTGGAGACAGAAATATGCAAAAGAGGCACAGAGATCTAAAGGAGAGAATGAGATGCTCTAATATATAAGGAGAGTCCCAGAGGAGAACCTAAATTGTCAATCACTATGTTGTACACCTGAAACTAATGTAATATTGTATGTCGACTATATTTCAATTAAAAAAAAAATTTTTTTTTAAATGAGCAAGCACCTGGGTGGCTCAGTTGGTTAAGCAACAAACTCTTGATTTCAAGCTCAGGTCATGCTCTTAGGGTCGTGAAATGGAGCCCCACATCAAGCTCCACGCTGGGCTTGGAGCCTGCTTAAGAGTCTCTCTCTTCCTCTCCTTCTGCCCTCCAACCCTAACTCCTGCTCTCAAGAAAAAAAAAAAAAAATTAATTTTAAAAAAGGAAAAACTAGATTGAAGAGATGCAACAGTTCCAAGTCTGAGGATTTTCTATAACTGATTAAAAAAAAAACAAATACAGGAAGTCCTCTTTATTAAATGACTCAAGAATTCACACTTCGAAGACTGTTTTACTCATGCATCCCATGCACCAATGCACATTTTGAAGAAAACATTATGCATCTTAGGTCAGCAGTTACTGAATGTCTAAGGGTCAGGAACTGGTCCAGCACTAATTTACCAGAGCGGTGCATTACAGTTAAGGTGTGCCTCTCCTTATGCAACTGTTGACCAGAAATTCTGAATAAATTATTTTTAGGGCGCCTGGGTGGTTCAGTGGGTTAAAGCCTCTGCCTTCAGCTCAGGTCATTATCTCAGGGTCCTGGGATCAAGTCCCGCATTGGGCTCTCTGCTCCGCAGGGAGCCTGCTTCCTCCTCTCTCTGCCTGCCTCTCTGCCTACTTGTGATCTTTCTCTGTCAAATAAATAAATAAAATCTTAAAAAAAATTTTTAATTATTTTTATTAAATCCTATTTTGGTGTAGTATATATTGCTATTTTGAAATATCCTATTACAGAGCTCTTGATAAAGAGGGAACTCTATAAAACAAATATTCAGGAACTATAATTTCTCACATACATTTTCTAGAAACAAGATTTAAATACCTATCTGTGAAAGTAGCTATTTTTATAATTGTTGCTAACATAGACCTCAAAATAATACCTAAACACCTGCCCAGGTCCCTAAAATAGAAGGGTGTGGGCTGGCAAGAGGGAGATGGCTGAGCAGTGAGCACTGACAATCTTTGCCAGATCTTCCAAGGTCTTTTTATACCTCAAAGCGTCTTATGTTGCTCCTCCTTCCTGTTCTCCGAGGTGTTGTGGCACATTTTAAAAACATGCAGCAGAATGGGGGAACCAATAAGTTTGCACTCCTTTTCTTCTCTAATGAATCCACAACTCTTTCCTGAGGAGCCAGAGATGTGAGGGAGGAGAAAAAACGCCTCTCATTCTACTCAGTCTCCGCCATCTTCCCCACCAGAGATCCCAGGACTCGGGATAAGGGTGGAGAACCCGGGCTTCTTAGGGCTTCTTGGCTTGCCTTCCCTTTACTCCTCACATACCCCTGCATGCCTTTGACGATGGTATTACACAGAGCCCACGATTTGAGGGAAGAAGAAAATCTACCCACATAAATTCCATAACTGGATTTGTAAAGAATTAGGCATGATTCACTAGAGTGTAATTGCTTCAAAATGAAGGCTTGAGCTCAGTCTTGATTATTCAAATTTGAACTGTGTGCTCTCGGGCCAGTTATTTAACCTGTGTTTCTGT
Organism: Martes martes; assembly: GCF_963455335.1. Classification (NCBI taxonomy): domain Eukaryota; kingdom Metazoa; phylum Chordata; class Mammalia; order Carnivora; family Mustelidae; genus Martes; species Martes martes. Next base: position 136,868,628 of record NC_137889.1, read on the forward strand.
TCCCTTATCTATAAAATGGGAATAAAAATAGCACCGATCTCAAAGGGGTTTTGTGAGGCGTAAAGGATACACGCTTAGGGTCCACTGTGTCCGATTTTAGCTTTTGAGATTCATTTTGAAACAACACTTAGTGCCTACATACGGCAGGCAATCAAATGCTATTTTTTAAATGTTATTTTTAAAATGTATTTATATAATTATAAGCTGTATTTAAATATTTTATGTAAACTTATCTGTATAATTATGTATTATAATTTTCAAATAATTAAAATCTGGAAGGCTAGAACTGAAAAGGTTCACAGTGGTTATTTCTGAGCAAGGGGTTTAGGCTTGATTCCTTTCTCCCATTATTTATCTAAATGGATTTTATTTGTCTGCAATTAATATGTATTACCAATATACTTATAAAAAGAAAAAAAATTAAAAACCATAAATAATTAAAACAATCATTTTAGTTTTCCCTAACTATAAAGATGTTGAAAAAATTTTTTTATCTTTGTGACTAAGCTTATTTAACTTTTATAAACATATTTAACTTTCTGAGATAATCAGTGAAAAGTTATCCTCTTGAAAAACACTATTATCACTAAAAGACAATATAATTTCTTTGGTTAACATGTGTTTGCTCATATCAACACAAGTTTCCAGAATCCTTCTTGGCGCTAAAGAAAAGGTAATGAATGTAACTATATTCCTTGACTTTCGATGCATCCGATGGTGTTATAGTTACGTTTTCAGAACATTAACATTTCAAGAAAGTACATTGTGTGGCAATGTGAAATTTACAGGTTTGTTTTGTTTTTAAACATTTTATTTATCTGAAATGGAGTGTGTGTGCCACTGGAGGAGAAGGGGTCGGGGTGGGGAGCAGGGTAGAGGGAGAGGGAGAAGACGACTCCAAGCTGAGCAGGGAGCCCAACGCAGGGCTGGAGCCCAGGACCCTGGGATTATAACCTGAGCAGAAGTTTAACTGACTAAGCCACCCAGGCACCTCTGTAGTTTAATTATATACATGCAAGAATCCGACATATCACAACCACTGAAGTAGTTGTCGAAATTAAGCAAGGGATGGAGGGAATACATCCAGTTAGATGCTCTGAGAGCTAAAGTGGGTTAATTTGAAAACAGGAGATTAACTATCTCAACCATTCTGATTCCCCAGCTGGGTGTTTCTAGCCATTCATACATGACAATGGTGCAAAGCAACTAATTAGAGTTGCTAATCAAGAGTAACAAGGGAACAGATAATTGAAAACTGGAAATCACCAAAGAATCAATCTTTCTGTTTTTAAAGATTTCTTTTATTTATTTGAGAGAGTGAGAGAGAGAGAGAGAGAGAGAGAGAGAGAGAAAGGGGGTGGGGGGAAGGGGCAGAGGGAGAAGCCCCACTGAGCAGGGAGCCCAATATGGGGCTTGATCCCAGGACCCCCGAGCCAAAGGCAGACTCTTAATCGATGGAGCCACCAAGGCGCCCCTCTTTCTGGTTTTAGAATGAAGTTGTGATTTGTTTGGCAAATTTATTTTCATAATTCTGGGAACAAGCAGCTTAGCCATGGACAGAGAAACTGAAGGAAGTTGGTGAGTATTCAATTTCTTCTTTTAAAACCATTAAGCAAGTAATTCACGTTAAGGTAATTAAGAACATCATGCTTTATTTGCTTTCTGTGGAGGAGCTTTGATCATCAGAAAAGAACCCGAAATGGTCTGCTTGATTAATATGTCTCTCTGGTCCTTTAAAACACAGTATTTGCCACACAAGTCCTGCTGGATAGCTGGTGAGAGCGGCCGCAGCCTCCCACCTCTGCCCTTCAGACACATTCTTTCCTGCCCACCTGACCTCCCTGTGACTTCCCCTAGTCCTAAAGACCGCTTACCTCTACTAAGTGCATCAACAGTCCCTTTACCAGAGCCCCTTGTCCTCTGGTGTCTTCCCTCCTCTGCTTCACTCCACGCCAACCCGGAGCAAGAGCCCGACCCTCTGCTCTCGGCAAACTTTGCCACCCAAAGAACCAAGACCCTTTTGCTCTGCCGAGGGTGGGGTGGCGGGGTTGGGGGTGGGGGGGGTGGAGTCTAAACTTCTCCACGTAGGACACAACAACTCCATATGATTTCCTTGTCATTAAAGGCAACACTTAGCCTTTACTAAAACGGAAATAAGCAATAGGATGTCACTCTGGCTGTGATCCCATGAGCTACTAAAACAAACCCGTGCACAAAACAGAATATATACTATCAATAAACTGTAGGCACAACTTGTATTCTGATCCTGATGTACTCAATAGATATTCCAATTAAGATGACTGAATACCTTTCATTTTTCTCCATATACAGGAGACGTATTCCCAATGGAAACCTTTAATTACAGGCTTCTTATTATAAAATTACTACATATTCATTGTAAAGGTTAGGGAAATACACAGAGGAGGACGAAAGGGAGAACTGGAGTAAGCGCAGGAAGTAGGGGGAGGAGAGCCCTACCCTTAATCTCATCATCCAGGGACAATACTGGGACTATTTTGGTGGCTTTTCCAAATTGAGCATATACCCTCTGATTTTTCGTCTGCCCTTTCCCACAAAATATATTGCAAACATACTTTACTCAATAACTAATCGCCGGCATCCTGTTGGCCAGTTCCATGCAGTGGGCTGAAGGGCAAGAGTCTGGAGTCAGATTGTCCTGCATCTCTGTCCAGCCTCCACGGGTTACTAGTAATGTCACTAAATGGTCGTGGGGGAAAAAACAACTACAGCGCCACGGACTGTTGTGAAGGTTAAACACAATGCTGTAGACAACTTATGTAGCACAGTGTCTGGCGTACGGTAACATAGTTAACAACCGTCGACTGGTAGGTCTTCCCAGCTGCCGCAGTCACTGGCACAGCTAGACTGTGGAAGCTTCCTGAAGGCAAACTGTGTCTTTATGGGCTTTGCGGTCCCAGAGCTGGTCAGAGTGGACACATGAGAAAAGAGGGTTAATGACTGAATGGCTGGCTGGCGTGTTAACTAGCAGGAGACCAGGGAGGTTTTAGGCAACAAAAGGATGTCGTTAAACATCTGGAGAATATGATCTAGCTCCCTGAGGAACGCAGTGAGTCTGAGCACATTAGGTTTCTCTACAAAGCTCTGAGAGAAACAGGAGACATTCCGGTCCACCCCTGGACCCCTCTCAATCCACATCATCTTCCTCTCACTGGACAGCCTGCTCTGTAGCCCCTGTTCCTTCTGATTGGTCCCCCTGCTCCCTGGAATCTTCGTGGCCACCAACCACACAGCTGGGGGGGGGGGAGGGAGTAACATACATTTAGCCAGATCTTTAATTCCTTAGCCCCTCACCTCTCTCCTACCATCCTTTGATCCCTTCCAGATACAAATTTCAGTGACTGGGGTTCTGTATCATTTCCACAAAGTTGAAATATACCCGTTTAAAAAAATACTGTTGACCAGTCAATCTTATGGAAATTAATCTTGCTGATTTGTTTTCAACCACAGAGTCAGATAGTTTTTTAATTTAACAGAACATGTGCTTTCACCAGAAGTTTAATGGTTTTACCCTGAGGTCCAATTTTCCTGCACTTCTCTTTAGAACTCAACCCAGTTGCAATTTTATTTTTTGCAGTACCTCTTTTCTAACATTATAAAAGTGTTTATTGAATGCCATCAGTTTTTAAGAATCCTCATCAAAGGATGCCTGGGTGGCTCCGTCAGTTAAGCATGTGACTCCTGATCTCAACTCTGGTCTTGATCACAGCATCTTTTTTTTTTTTTTTTTTAACGATTTTATTTATTTATTTGACAGACAGATCACAAGTAGGCAGACAGAGAGAAGGGAGGAAGCAGGCTCCCTGCTGAGCAGAGAGCCCGATGCGGGGCTCGATCCCAGGACACTGGGATCATGACCTGAGCCGAAGGCAGAGGCTTTAACCCACTGAGCCACCCAGGCGCCCTGATCACAGCATCCTGAGTGCAAGCCCCATATTGGGTTCCACAATGGGCATGGAGCCTACTTAAAAATAAAGAAAAAATAAAATAAAAATAAAAAGAATTCTGGCTGAAATTTCAGCTTCAGCTGTATATGCAAAGTGAGACAGAAAGTTATGGTAATTTACCCAAACATCTAATTGCAGACTCTGGCTATGTTGGGAGAGTTCACAATTAAAAAATCATCTTTTATCTGTGCACTCACACCTCAGAAAAAAATAGACAACTTTAACAGTCTTTAGTGCTCATGTTTCTGGTTTCTAATATTCTCAGTCAGTTCTTTTAGTTTTCAGAGAAGTGCCTGGTTAAAATTAGAATTCACAACAAAATGTGATTTTTACTTAATATTATAAAACTGAATATTTACTTTGGTATACAAAAAGGTAGGTCTGTTTTCCAAATGAGTTACATGATTGTAAGACAAAAAAAGAAATAATCTGGGGTGCCTGGGCGGTTCAGTCAGTTAAGTGTCTCCATTTGGCTCAGGTCGTGATCCCAGGGTCCTGGGATTGAGTCCCGCATAAGGGTCCCTGCTCAGCAGGGAGCCTATTTCTTCTCCCTCTCACTCCGCTGCTCCCCCTGCTTGTGCTCTCTTACTCTCTGTCAAATAAATAAAATCTTTTTAAAAAGATCCACTGGAGTATAAAGAAAGAAAAAAAGAAGTAAGGAAGAAAGAAAGAATCTGGACTTAAAAAAAATATTTTAACAAAGCTTTCAAAACCTTTACACATTATTTCTAAATAGCTTACACTGCAATGTTTTACTACAAAAAACATTCATCTTCATGACTGAGAAAGCTGGCTATAAAACACTACTAAATAAAATATATTTTATCTTGGGAGATTCTGTGCAAGAAGGATTACTACAGATAATTGTCAAATATGTAATGAATAGCAATCAAATATGAGATTAAACACAAATATCAAGAGTAATATAAACAGGAGGGGTATGGTGGTTTTGGTCTTACATTGTATCATCTACCAATGTAAATTACATCAAGATATGAGAAATTCAAAGGGTGGGGGAGAATGGTGCTTTGCATCCTCTCTCCTGTGCTGCTACAGCTTGGATGTACATTCACATAAGATCCCATGAGATATTGGACTAAATTTCCATCTTTTATGACTGCAGGGAGATTTCAATATTTTTTCCATAACATTTCAAAAAATAAATTTTGAGCTACTGAGCTCTTTGTTCACACCCTGGGGATAAATAAAGTATATTCTTAATGAAAAGGATGCTTGGAAAAAGGCACTTATTAAGTAACATTAAATGTTACCAAATGTTTATATGGCACCAAAAGAAATAATTCTTGAAAAATCATCAGACTAGTGCTATGCACTATTTAAGCCCAGTATGACCCACAATAAACAAAATGTAATATGGCTTTTCTAAAAGATGAAATGAACATAGCACACATTAGTGAGAAAATGTCACTGAACTAAACGTCAAAAAAATAGGACTTAGAGAAAATCAGTTACAGCATATCAAAGAAAAATGTTAATAAATTACCATCACTTCAAAGGAACCCTGGCAAATTTAGGCTCACTCTGCCTAAAAAGCATAGGGACAACTACACATGAAAAAATTTAAGAAATAATATAGATGCAATAACACAAAGTATTTTATCATACTTTAAATGAGTCATTAACAAATTTGTTCATTATAGCACATTCCACCTACTCACAAAAGGATCTGAATTAAGCAGGCTCTACCCCCACTGGTATAAACTCAATTTCAAAAGTAAAGGAAATGCCTCTCCAAAGTGTATAGATTTCAAAATCTAATGAAGTAATTGAGCAAAAGGAACCAACCAGATAATTAAGAGTTGCATTTGTTATAAATACACTTCTCAAACAACTTGTAGCTCTCTTGATTTCTTAAGAATTGAAGATTTGGGAGAATTATTTTTCCACTAGAGTAGAAAAACAATCTTTTTTTTTTTTTTTAAGATTTAATTTATTTATTTGACAGACAGAGATCACAAGTAGGCAGAGAGGCAGGCAGAGAGAGAGAGGGAGTAGCAGGCTCCCCACCGAACAGAAAGCCTGATGTGGGACTCGATCCCAGGATCCTGGGATCATGACCTGAGCTGAAGGCAGAGACTTAACCCACTGAGCCACACAGGCACCCCAGAAAAACAATCTTTAAAAAAAATTTTTTTAAAGAAAATGAAATGCATTATGTCCAATGTAAAGTAGGACACCAAAGTAAAGAAAAACTATAGTAAAATTTATTTCTTAAATGCCTAAGATGAGGAGTTTTCCGTTTGGGTTTTTATGTAAAATTGCTATTAAGTTTCTTTGTATCATAAACGAAATATACACACACAGACACATACGCTAGCAGCAAGTCTGGAAGGTATACATACGTATAAAGTGCCTGGACTGAAAAATCATTCATAACAGTTGGCTTAGAAGCAGCACCTCTGGACATGGCATCCAGCCAAATGACCTTCACCTTGTCCATTCTTTAGATAGTGAGTTTATATATGGGAAATTTTGTATTCTGCATTTTCCCCCCAGATAACATTGAATTTGTTGGCTTCTTTTAATGATTGCAAAGAGAATTTTAATGATTCACATTCATAAGTTTGTGTAAGGAACTATTTCATTAAATGAATCATTAGCTAATTAATTTCTAGCCTGTCCTACCTACTCACAAAAAATCTCATTTTGTAGACACTACTTACCTCAACTGATATAAACCAAATTTCAAAGCTGAAGGAATTGCCTGCCCAAAGGACATGGATTTTGAATTCTACTGAAGCATGCATGCAAGGCTTACGTATGACCTTCCTCTTTGTCCTTACAGCTGTGTAGGTTGTGTCCAAGTTTTTATTTTCTCATAAGTAAATGCAGACAAATACCTTTGTGTGTAAAGCCAAGTTATTTCCTTATTATAAGGTCTCAAAAGTTAAATTAGGAAGACAGTTTGATTTTTAAAGTTCTTAATAAAAACAAGCAAATTGCTTTTCGGAAAGAGTGTGCTACCTTATATTTCTAGCAGTCACAGATAAAAGGGCTGCTCTGAGGCTGAAACTATTTTTATTATTTATTTGTTTGTTTTTAGGCTGATATTGTTTTTAGTTCTTCAAGAGGAACCTGATAAAATAGGGTCTGTGAGTAAAAAAAAAAACAAAACTGATTACTTAGAACACACTATGTACAGGTTATCGTGCTAGATTCTAAAGACAGAAAAATGCAGCATTGTTCTCTTTGGAGATTTTACACTCACGACTTAGAATGTGTGTGCTTATATGTATATGTGTGTCCGTGTGTGTGCATGTGGATCTGTGATGGTTGGGGGGTTTGTAATTCCAAAAATTGAGTAACCAACAGTCATACACCCTTTATTTTAGCTCGAGGTTTTGGTCTTAGCCTTTCCTGTTCTTTGAACTATAAAACAAAATGTCAGCTGACTGGTGGCTCCATAAACTGATTTAATCTAAGTTAAAAAACAGACTCCCCTTACTGAACCAATCAAGTTGAACATTTCTTTTTATTCTTTTTACTTTTTAAGTTCTACTTAATAAACCATAAGCATATTGAATATTTGCTGTATATCAGATGCTAAATACTGAGCATATCTTAGCTAATATGATGCTGGTAACAACCCTATGAGTTAAGAAATATTCATTCCCTCATTTAACATCTGAGAAACCAAGGGCACCCAGCTAGTAAGTGGCAGAAGTGGGATCTGAACCTTTGTGAACTAGGTTAAGAAAATATCCACTCTTCCACCTACTATATAAATAGGCTTTTGAAAATCTTACTCATTATTGGCTGCATATGTTTGTATTTTGGCCTATAGGTTGCGAATACTAGGAGGTCAAAGGTGAGGACTCAAAAGTTTGTACATGGCTTCCTTCCCCTAAAAAAAAAACAATTAGTTACATTTCTGTTATAGTCATATTTAAAAAACAAGTAACAAAAGGCAAACTATGGCTTTATAAAACACAAGTTTAATAGCCTGGCAATTCTTAAATAAATTCTACGTATACCACAAGGCTAATGCCTCCAGATCAACTTGTTTCTCTCATTTCAGCAATGAACCTGAACATTCTGGGTTACTGCAAGCTAAAGTGTGGGGCAGCCACAGTCCTGGGCTCTGTAACGTCAGAGGTAGAGGCAGGAAGGAAAGTGACAGAAATAAACATAAAGGAATTCCCTGAGACTGACATCTGAATGTTTTGGACTCCTCTCAAAATAGGAAAAAAAAAAAAAAACCATTAAAAAATATTTGAAATAGTAAGTCAATCAGAGAAAGACAATTATCATATGATTTCACTCGTGTGGAATTTAAGAAACAAAACAGAGGAGCACAGTGGAAGAGAGAGAAAAATAAAACAAGATGAAATCAGAGGGGGAGACAAAGAGATTCTTAATCATAGGAAACAAACTGAGGGTTGTTGGAGGGGAGGGAGTGAGGGGATGGAGTAACTGGGTAATGGACATTAAGGAGGGCACATGATGTGATGAACACTGGGTGTTATATGAAACTGGTGAATCTCCAAATTCTACCCCTGAAACTAATAATACACTATATGTTAACTGAATTTAAGTTTTTTAAAAAAAAGTTTGCCAAGAGAGGGAGTCTTAAAAATTCTCAACACACAAGAAATTTGTTGACTATGTATGGTGACAGATGGTAACTAGACTTACTGTGGTGATGATTTTGCAATATATAAAAATATCAAATTGTTACATTGTATACCTGAAACTAACATAATATGTCAATTATATGGGCAGCTGGGTGGCTCAGTCGGTTAAGCGTCTGCCTTTGGCTCAGGTCATGATCCCACGGTCCTAGGATCGTGCCCCACATCCAGCTCCCTGCTCAGGAGAGCCTACTTTTCTCTCTCTTTTGGCTGCTCCCCCCACTTGTGTTCTTTGTCAAATAAAGAGATTTTTTAAAATCTTAAAAATATATATGTCAATTATACCTCAATTTAAAAAAGGAAGAAGAAAAAAATATTTGAAACAAACAGTTCCTAGAATTACGTACAGAAAACCCTCATCTGTAATATATTTCAACTTTCCTATTCCAGCTTCTAACTGCTTAACAAGGCAAAATTTAAAAGGCAATGAATTAGGCAGAATGCTTTAAGAAGAAAGTCATTATAATTTATTCTTCAAAGATAAACTGGACTCAGCAGTTTAATAATAAGTTTTCTACTTATGAGGTCAAACGTTGGAAAAACTGGCCTTGACATCCTCAAGACGACTAGGGTAGGAGATCAATGGTCATTTCTCTTTGTCTATCAGACTCCCAACTCCTTCGACTTGTAGCCCTCCACCTAACCACACAAAGCCATACATCTTGATTATGATCCCCCAAGTAGAGACAATGTACAACCGGCACATCCATCTCTATTTTGATGTTGAAATTGGCTGGAATCCTCTATCTTTCTACAGTCACCTCTGAAAAGGCTTTTTTTCCCCTGAAGCTGTTCTTGCTAAAATAACACTCTGCAGGCATTCTCTCTGCATGGGTAGCTTCCTCTCCCCAATCTTTTCATTGGGATTATCTTCCAACCCTTTTCAGTGTTATTTGATTCATCTGATCCAAGTGTGTTCAATTTGGGAAGGGATGAATCAGCATGAACTTCCTCCTCCTGCTGTTAAATTATTCCTCCTTATGACCCTTCTCCTCTGGATGCAGGAACAGTAGAGCAAGGTGCAACTGTTAAAAGCTATCATTTGTGCGGTATATATGTAAAAAGATTAGTTTGTTCCTCAGTAATTTTAGCACCATACCAAGTTATACTTTAAATTTCAGAAGAGTATAGCTCTGTCACATGTGAGGTCCATTCATGCTTTGCAGAAATATTAATGTTTCCTTTCCATAGGGAAGCTCTCAAAAGGGATTATTGCACTATCAACAAATGAGCAAACAGCAGATACTGAAGCCTAATGCAAAAACAGGATACCAATGTCTCCTTTATGTAATTTATTTTTAGTGTACACTTCCCAAATACTTCATAGACACAAATACAAACATGGCTTAATACTAAAGCAGTTAACCATATCAAGAATTCAAAATAAACAAAAAAACTCATAGTAAACATATTTTAAATCGTGTTCATGTTCTAAATTTTTCTAAGCAGTTACAGCACCTTAGAAAGCATCCTGCTGTGACAATTTCTGGAACTATAAGATTTTTGTAATATTAGGTCTCTAATAGATTTTTACAAATTTTTTTTGCAAAGATTCACTCCCAAACACTAAAGACATACAAGCCACAAACCAGAAATAATGTAAAATACTTGGTTGACTACTCACGTAAATTAGTATCAAGTCTGAACTTTTACCACTGAGGACCTACAACGTATGCTTTTAAATAACTTCAGATTAATTACATGCAAGGAGATCAAGGCTTGCCTAATTCCGTTTTTATGTGGAATTGCTTTAATAACAGGTAATAACCTTTAGAATATTATTTGCTTCTTATTTGTAAAAGGATGAATACAAATTGACCGAGGTTGTCTAAAAAATTTACTCTCTGGCAAAAATGCGAAATCATCCTTAAACTATTAGCACTCTAAGTAAAAATTTTTTCATTCAGAGAACAGGTCAGCCCCAACAGAAACACCATTGAGTAGATGAGCTTTATTTACTGCAGCTCCAGTAAATTCCAGGTAGATCAGCTTTACCGTAACCTGGCAACTCACGGCAAGAGCTCTTGTTTCTTGGATTCTTCAAGTCAAAAGTCTGTGGCTGGGTATGTCCATATGGTGGAAACAGTCTGACTACCACGCAAGAACCAGAAGTTCTAGGCTAAGTATTTAGAGCCTGTCTTGACGTGATCAAAACCAGACACAGGGCACTTTGATTAAATTCAGGGCATATCATCTCCCTACTACTGAGGGGAAAAAAGTCCTTGGTCTTATTGACCTAGATGGGTTTTCTTGATCAGTCAATATCACTGTGTTAATTATTTGGTTATTTTGCAAATGACTGAACTATAACTTACTAAAAGGTGACATTTTAGAGCTTTCAGCTTTGATTTCCATTTTCATGTTCAGAGAGGATAGTTTCTCAAAGGATTTTTATTCTAAGATGGAAAAGTCTCAAGAAGCCCAGAGAAAATGCCAATAGAAAGTTTTTCAATCATCTAAGGATACAGGTAAAAATCAAGGATCTCTGGAAAAATTCACAGATGAAAAATATATTTTTCTACCTCTAGGGTAAAGATTCTTCTTAATGAACTAAACTGGCTTCTGTCACTCAAGTGACATGGCACGTTTAAGCACTGAGGTCGAGCAAACAGAAACAAATGTCTCCCAGGTTATTACCACTACATTTTGTCTTTTAAAGAAATTTTAAAATAAGGTAGCATTTTCCTTGTAATTCTAAAAAGCTGTAGACCTCAAACACCTTCACATTATAGACCCCCCCCCCAAAAAAAGGAAAAATAAAAAGGAAGAAAATAAAGGAAGGCAGAAGGCAGTGTGAGAGGAAGGAAGAGAGGTTTCGAAGGAAATATATTGCTAGAGAAAGCAGTATATTTTTGGCCTCAAGTTGAATTAATTTATTAATTAACTTTTTAAAAGTGTATTTATTTATTTGAGATAGAGTGAAAGAGAGAACACGAGCAGGGGGCAGAAGGAGAGGGAGAAGCAGACTCCCTGATGAGGAGGAAGCCAGAAACAAGGCTCTATCCCGGGATCCTGGGTCACGACCTGAATGGAAGGCGACACTTCACTCACTGAGCCACCCAGGAGCCCCTTAAGTTAATTTAAAATAGAGAACACATCTAAATTTGGAATTTTTAAGTGTGGTAACATTCTTCTACAAAAACACAACATCCTATGGTTCTTGAAAAGACATGTGTTAAGAGATGGCGGTCCTTTCATGGGTCACCATGAACCACCTCCACAGTTTTAGGCAATGGAGATGCTTCCATCGAATCGAAAGCAATCACGGTGGGAGCTCTTGTTCTTCCAGAATAAAGGCCATTCACCACTACTAAAATCTCGACAATGCTGCGGTTGACAATACCGCACAGTCCCAAAGATGGAAAGTTATTCTTTTTATTTTTTTTTAAGATTTTATTTATTTATTTGACAGACAGAAATCACAAGTAGGCAGAGAGGCAGGCAGAGAGAGAGAAGGAGAAGCAGGCTCCCGGCTGAGTGGAGAGCCAGATGCGGGGCTCGATCCCAGGACTCCCCGAGCCGAAGGCAGAGGCTTTAACCCACTGAGCCACCCAGGCGCCCCTGGAAAGTTATTCTGTCAGAGCTTCCACTGTTGAGTCCTGGCAACACTCACGTTTTTTCTTCTAGGAGGTTAAAAAAAAAAAAAATCAAATACAAATGAGAGATTCTGCCATCATTTCCAGCAACATCGAGGGCACCGCTATTCAAACTTCAGTGTGTGTTCCAACTGCCTGGGCATCTTGTTAGGATCCAGATTCTGATTCAGTAGGTTGGGGGCCAGAGACCGTGCATGACCACAAAGCGGCGCCTGCTGCTGCTGAACACAGTAGAAGCAGAAAGACGCTGCGGCGCTAGGAGACCTTTTCCGTCACAGCCTTGCAACAGGAGTTGCTGCAATAGGTCAAGTGTTTTACATTTTGAAAGGGACCAGTAAAGGTGCTTTATATTATGAAAGGATGACATTCCTCACTACCCACTGACCACTTGTGATAAACTGAGTTTAACGAACCTCATTTGTGGGCTGAAGGTCTCCGCAGAGTCATTACAGATGGCTGTAGCTTAACAGAGACAGACTATGCGCACAATGATGAAAACTCTAATGTCTGTGTCTAGCACGTTGTGGTTCGGGCATGTGTGTTTTCAGTGGGACAAAAAGGAAAGGAAGATGCACCGTATGTATTTATAGTTTGTCTTTGGGAGAACCTAGGGGGCTCAGTTAAGTGTCTGACTCTTGATCTCAACTTAGGTCTTAATGTCGGGGTTGTGAGTTCAAGCTCTGTGGTTGGGTTCCCCGCCCAGCATGGAGCCTACTTAAAAATTAATTAACTGATAAAAAATAAAGTTTATTTTTGCTCAGTTGCCCTTCTCAAACATTCTGTCTAGTATCAAGTGATAGGACATCAGTACTTCAAGTAGTGTACAAAAAAGGCAATCACAAGTGTAATTACATTTGAGAACAGCTTTTGCAGAAACATTTGAAAACTAAATTATAAAATAGGTATGAAAAGCACACATTTAGTTTACCATCCTTATCCAAAGGTGTTACCAGTTTCCAGTCTCATTTTCACTCAGTGCACCTCTATAACCTACAAGCAAGATGAGAACCATATACCATCAGCTCCCTTTTCCATTAGCTAAATCACATCCTGGAATCTTAGCCTGAGAACCAAGAAAACTTCAATTTTTAAAACCAGTTATGGGGCGCCTGGGTGGCTCAGTGGGTTAAAGCCCTTGCCTTCGGCTCAGGTCATGATCCCAGAGTCCTGGGATCGAGGCCCGTATCTGCTCCCGCGGAGCAGAGAGCCCTCTTCCTCCTCTCTCTCTCTGCCTACTTGTGCTCTCTGTCAAATAAATAAATAAAATCTTTAAAAATAAATAAATAAATAAAACCAATTATTTCGGATTCAAGCAAGGTGGATGACGTCATCACAGAGGACGTTCCCATATAGGATCCATTACCTACACCTCTTTAGGAATCCAGGCATCATATTGGTCGTGGTACTGCTATCTGCCCAGTGGTGACATTCATTACAGCTACTGTGACAGAGCTAAGCAGGGCATGGTACCAGTAAGAGGGAAGAGCAACAGCAACCACCAAGGAGAGACAGCTTTGGATAGCAAGAGAAAAGGCGCCTCTACGGCCACAGCCAGTCTCTGTCAGCTTCCTCGGCAGGGTCACGGAAAGCAGCAGTGACCATCCAGAGACAAGACGACAAACAGGCAAGCCTGACATCTGACAGGGCAGCACCCCCTTTTCTATCCTCCCTAACCTTTGTTTCCAGCTGAACACAAAGTTCTCACATAGGCCTCGTGCTGGAGGTAAAATGTCGGGGGACCAACCCTTACCTGCTGAGATCATTGTGCCTCAGTGTCTTCATTTTTTTTTTTAAAGATTTTATGTATTTATTTGACAGACAGAGATCACAAGTAGGCAGAGAGGCAGGCAGAGAGAGGGGGAAGCAGGCTCCCCACTGAGCAGAGAGCCCGATGCGGGGCTCGATCCCAGGACCCTGGGATCATGACCCGAGCCGAAGGCAGACACCTTAATCCACTGAGCCACCAGGTGCCCCAGTTTTTTCATTTTTATAACATAGCAATAATAATGCTTCCCCACCCCCAGTTCCTGGGGAATGTGGAATAAAATGAGATGTGAAGAGAAAAGACTCCGGTCCAAGTTATTCATTATTAATTGCTACTCACAGTATGTACAACAGTTTTTAAAATGTATCACTGGGACTGCTACGTGGATCTATGTAGCTTTTTCCCTTTTTTTTTAAGAGTTTATTTGAGAGAGAGAGAAAAAGAGAGAGAAAGCCAGCAGAGAGAGAGGGACAAGCTGCCTCCACACTGAGCACAGAGCCCAACGCAGTGCTCAAACCCACCACCCTGAGATCATGACCTGAGTCAAAATCAAGAGTTGGACACTCAACTGCCTGAGCCACCTGCCACCACTAGTTTTTTAATTTAAATTCCGTGTAATTACTTTTTGTCTGGCCAGTCAGGCTTGGTGGCATTTCTACAATCCTAGCTCCACATTAGAACAGAAATGCTGGGAAAATGGTAAAGAGACAGCGGATGAATAGGACTGGCCAGGCTAAAAGACGGTATGGAAAAAGGGCTGGGGGCCGGGTGGGGCCTGACAGAGGGTTCAGCTCGGACAGCTACCGCACCACGCAGGGGAGCAAGACAGGGTGACGATTCTGCAAGCGGAGGCCTGTTGCTGGGATCCTCCCCATCCTGGACTTCTGGGGCAAGCAGAAGAATCTGATAGTCTGAAGGTGGTGAAGGAAGGCGCCAATACATAGGGACCATAGTATGATTCAGTGTAATTGCTGATTTTGACCTTTGAGAATACATTGTTTTAAAATAATACATAGGGAATAGAATCCATTAGGAAGTGGTTGATATGAAGCCATACCCTTCAAGCAGAGAACTAGGTTTTGGCACCATGCAAATCACAATCACAATGGCTGGCATGCAAGTCTGGCCTAGCTGGTTGGGTAGCATGACCACAGATTGTTAATAAGAGAAGGCAGGTGTGCCCAGCAACCAGAAAAAGGGGAATCCTGACAGTAAGAATGCGAACAGGTAACCCTCTGGGATTAATTTGGGCAGAGGCCTTGATGCCGGTACCAGTCAGGGTCATGTCTGAAAAAACAGAAACTACTCTATTTCAAACAAAGGAAACTGGTTCACAAGGAAAAGATGAAAAGCAAATAGAGGAAGTTGAAGCAACCTAGAGATTAGGGTCAGTAGGAAGTTCTACCACTCCTGGGACTAGAAAAATTAAAAAGAAAGAAAGAGAGGAAGGAAGGAAGAAAGGAAGGAAAGAAACAGAGGAAAGAAAGAAAGGGAGGAAAGGGGAGGGGAAGGCAAAGATGTGAAGGAAGGAAAGAGCGAGCTCAGTGGAGCAGAGCCATGAAACAGACACAATCACTCCAGAGAAGCCACCTAAAGCAGAATGAAAGAGAAACATCCAGGCTCTCCCCCCGTCCCCCAGTCTTCTCTCAGTGTCTCCCATTGTCACACCTTCCCAGAACCAGTTGGCAAGGAAAACTGGAATGTGTCCGGGGATCCAAGAAAGGGCAGGGAGTGGTTTTGAGAGCAGACTGGCAGACGACAGAGACTTGCCCAGCTGGCTATCTTCAGGCACTGACCTCACACGCACCAAACCACCTTCCAAATACCACTTGTTTTAGTGAACGTGGACTATTCATTCACTAACCAACACAATAGGTATTTAATTTCCCTACATTTCTGACTGTAAATTTGGAACTTCTCTGTTTTAAATACAGTCTGCTGTGAGTTTTGTTAGTGCCATTCAATCTCCCTGAATGAAAATCAGTATCCGGGTCCTAGAACTGAATCCAGGTCCAAGTGGCCCGACTAAGGGAAGCCCTGGTTCCAGAGGGCTGACTCTAGGGTCGTGGTGGGCAGACTTCTGCAGGAGAGTCAGAAGGTAAATATTAAACTTCTTGGGCCATTTGATCTATAGCAACTACAAACCGTCCCTGACTCACTGGTGGTTTGACTTAAATTTCAACTTTCTGATGGTGCAAAAGCAACAGGCATTCAATAGAAACAGGGAGTGAGCCAGACTGGCTCTCGGGCAGGGCCCATGCTCTTCCGACCTCTGGTCTAGACCAAGGCTAAGCAAGTAAAGGAAGTCCATCTCAAGGTAACTCTCAAAATGAACCAATTTGAGGACATGCTTGATGTCCATTATTGTTTAATATTTGGAATGATACCCTTTAATCTCAGTCCCATATCAGGTTTAAAATTTTACTATATTTTTTCCTAAACTACTTCCTTATATTATAAATCACTTAGAGAACATTTTTAGGTTCATTTTGCCTCTAATGCAATTTTATATTCATAATGACTTCTGACTTACTGCGTTTCTATATAATTTGAGTTGCATCTAATTAAAATAGGGGCTTCAAAGCATTTTCCATTGGACTTTTCAAAATATTTTCATTCCTACCACTCAGAAAGATCTGCTGTCATTCTTTCTTATTTTGCCTTATGTGAAGTTTGGTGGGAAAATCTGTAGCATAAAACATTTTCTTTTAAAAAATATTTTTTCTGGGGGCACCTGCGTGGCTCAGTGGGTTAAAGCTTCTGCCTTTGGCTCAGGTCATGATCTCAGGGTCCTGGAATCGAGCACCGTATCGGGCTCTCTGCTCAGCAGGGAGTCTGCTTCCCTTCCTCTCTGTTTGCCTCTCTGCCTACTTGTGATCTCTGTCTGTCAAATGAATAAATAGAATCTTTAAAAAAATATATTTTTCTGGATCTGATTGAAAAATGATGGCACTATCCAGCCAGTTGTTTTCATAAAAACGAGGATGTAATTATCTAATAAGAGATTACATGTTTTTTCTAAAATTTCAAATACAAACCACTCTTTAAAGATCTCTTTTGAAAAATCGGACAAAATAAGCTGACAGGCATACGTTAAATCATTTCCAGTCCTTCCCAGACCTTGGGAATTTTCTTCTAATGCCTTTTCCTGTTTGCCATTTGCTTCAAATTCATTTCTGCTTTCTACCAGGCTTTTGTTAGGTCTACTTCCCATTTCTATAATAAAACAGCTTTTTTAAAATTGAAATTACAGACAACTATCGGTGATCAAATTTTCTTTTCCTGTTCTCTTAAAATAGATGCGTACTATCTCTTCCTTGACCTAGAATATCAGACCAGCCGTGGATTCTAACATACATCCTCATCTGATTTTGATGTAATCAGTCGCTTAGGACTTGTCTCCTCAACTTCACAGCATGTGCTTTTCTATCAAGGCTTCAAACTGCACTTCTTGGTCTTCATTCATTCTCCCTCCCACAAAATAGCACCTTCACTGTGTGTGGACCCTGACTCTCCATCCCTGACCTCCCTTCACACCACCAACTTTGAAACCTTTCTTCTGTCCAACTGGCAGCGGCTGGCTCTCTTGAGATCTTTACTGGTAAGTCTCTGATTAAAAAGAAAATCACATTGCCCATAAAACACAAATATCATTCACAAGAAGATACGCAACACTCAACAAAATTATTATTATTATTATTTTAAAGATTTTATTTATTTATTTGACAGACAGAAATCACAAGTAGGCAGAGAGGCAGGCAGAGAGAGAGGAAGGGAAGCAGGCTCCCTGCTGAGCAGAGAGCCCGATGCGGGGCTCCATCCCAGGACCCTGGGATCACGACCTGAGCCGAAGGCAGAGGCTTTAACCCACTGAGCCACCCAGGCGCCCCTCAACAAAATTATTTTTAAGTGATGTTAATATTTAAATACCTAAGACATTCATGATAGTGAAGGTCATTTCTTTCCCTTGGTCAAAATGATCCCTTTTGGAAGACGACAGCTCCAATTTTATCACCATCCCAGCCACCTGATGTCAGTGGAATTGCTGTTTTGCCTCCAACTCCCAAAATACGGGTCTAAGAAGTACAGCATGAGAAGCAGCAGCTTTGGGCCTCGGAAAAGTTGCCTGGTCTAGGGCTGTACTTTTTTTTTTTTTTTTTTAAGATTTTATTTCTTTCATACACACACAGACAGAAAGCGCACAAGCAGAGGAGGGGCAGATGGAGAAGCCGGGCTGCTAAGGATGCTTAGCAGGGAACCCGCATCCCAGGACCCCGGGATCACAACCGGACCCAAAGGCAGACACTTAACTGAGCCACCCAGGTGCCTCAGGCTGTTCTCTAACTGTCCTAATTATACACTTCCTTATAGTTAATCACCACAGTCAAGACACAGACCAATTCTGTCACTCCCCAAAATTCTCTCCTTTGCCCTTTTGTAGTCAAATCCACCCCCAACCAGACAATCACAGCTTTGTTCTCTCTGCCTATGTTTTTTGTTGGTTGGTTGGTTGGTTGGTACCTATGGTTTTGCCTTTGATGCTGTACGAATGGGATCATATGGTATGTAGCCTTTAGCATCTGACCTCTTCTGCTGAACATAACACATCTGAGATTCATCTCTGCTGTACGTATGCACAGTCTGCTCCTGGCTAGCATTCTTCTGTACAGGTGTGCCGTGGTTTGTGTATTCATTCACCCACTGAGGACATGGGGTACGAGGCGACTGTAAGTGAGGCTGCTATAAACATTCACGTGCAGGCGGTTGAGTGGACATGTGTTTTCATTTCTCTAGGGTCCTTTCTCATTTTGAATGGGCATAACTCATTGGCTTCCATCCCCTTTCTTTTTGTTTCTTTCCCGATTTAGTCAGAAGGAAATTTTAAAAAAATAAATGCCAAAATCTTCTCTTACAAATAAACACAAAAGGGGTGTCTAGGTGCCTCAGTCGGTGAACTGTCGGCCTTTGGCTCAGGTTATGATCCTGGGGTCCTGGGATTAAGCCCCATGTCAGGCTCCCTGCTCAACGGGAGCCTGTTTCTCCTCTTCCCTCTGCCCCCTGCTCGTGCTCTCACTCACGCTCTCTTGCTTTCTATCTCAAATGAATAGTCTTTTTAAAAAACTTAATAAACACAAAAAGAGGGGATAGCCTTCTGGCTGTGGAAGAACAGAGCCCATGAAAATGAAATTCCACTACTGTTTAGTTAATAACTTGGGGGAGATTATGGCTTCTTTTCTTAAATTCCCCTGTCTCCAGGCTGGTGTTCTTAGTGCCTGTCAGAATTCTGCACTTGCAGAATTCCTGTCCTGGCCCCATGCCCTGAGGAAGACAAACCAGCAGTCCATCGTGGCTAGAGACCTGGCCAGGAATGGGCTCTGCGTGGGGCTCTGTCCTGCTTCTCCCACCACCAAAGTTAACTTGTTTCTCTAATCTAAATTATAGGCTTTGGTTTTCCTTTCGGTAGATTTAAAACAAAGAACCAGCAGTTGTTGCCTGCATCAAACTCAGATTTTGGTCAGTAAAAAAATGACCCCTCCTTTTTTTCCCTCTAAACCTAAGCATCCCAAGAGAAGCACAACAGTCTGGCTTCAATTTTTCATAAAATGTGATCATGTTCTGCAACAGAGAAGGCCGCACAGATGGCAAACATGGATTCTCCAAGAGTTTATTGTCCTGAGATGAGACTCTGGGCAACTGCAAGGTGCCTGTTCTTGACCACCCCCTGGGTCAGTGGGGTAAATGGTGACGTATGACAGGGTTGCCCGAAGCCAGCATGGATGTCAAGGAGTAAAAGGAACAGGTGACCATTTTCTCCTTCCTGAAATCTCAGAATTAAAATCTCCAAAGACTCTGCCGGATTCTTGACAAGGTACTTGGAAGGGAGAGCCTACATTTTATAAGCTTAGTTGCTTTGCAAGGGAAACAATTTCATCCTATCCCATATTAAACTATTACCGGGCTTGCTTTCAAAAGCAGTGGAGATTTTGTCTATAAATAGTTTTAAAAGGCGTTTGAGATTAAAGATAGGTTCATAAAAAGTCTCTTCCATTTCAAAAGCAAAATATCTCAGCACAATTCACAGTGACGGTACAGGGTTAGATAATGCCAGTTAATAGAGTTACTTAGTTTCATCATCTTTATCAGTCTGACCGCTTCTAATAGAGATAATTTTTCTTAAAGATTTTATTTATTTATTTGACAGAGAGACACAGCGAAGAGGGAACATAAGCAGGGGGAGCAGAGAGGGAGAAGCAGGCTTCCCGCTGAGCAGGCAGCCTGATGTGGGGCTCAATCCCAGGACCCTGGGATCATGACCTGAGCTGAAGGCAGAGGCTTAACCCCCTGAACCATCCAGATGCCCCATCTAATAGAGACAATTTGTTAATAGATGTGCCCAATTAATTGTAACAGTGATAGGGAGTATTGAGCCACAGAGATGCCTTCTTCATGCAGAGACTACTTGGAGAGGGTAACTCTTGGCTAAAAATGTTGGCTTTCTGCTCTCCCCAACAGTAGCTTATTTGAACTCAGCACATCCTATTGTGTTTTCAATGATCAAATTAAGCCCTTTCTTTTTATTTTTTTTTTTTAAAGATTTTATTTATTTATTTGACACAGAGAGAGAGATCACAAGTAGGCAGAGAGGCAGGCAGAGAGAGGGGGAGAAGCAAGCTCCCTGCTGAGCAGAGAGCCCGATGTGGGGCTCGATCCCAGGACCCTGAGATCATGACCTGAGCCGAAGGCAGAGGCTTAACCCTCTGAGCCACCCAGGCGCCCCAAGCCCTTTCTTATTCTGAAAAACATTAGGTCACTGAAACTCTCAAGAAAGCCAAAAGGCTGCTTTCATTGTTCATTCTTTGAAGAGTGTATGGTGAACAATTATTATGCTCGTTTTTTGAAGAGTGCAAGATATGCCTGGGCCCAAACACCAGTTCCAGTTCTACCATCTAATAGCTACAGGACCTTATGCTAGACACTTAACTTCTCTCTGCTTCAATTTCCTCATGTGAAAATTGGGATGGTAAATAATAGTACTTATCATGCAGATCCTTCCCTTAAAAGACTTGATATATGTAAAGTGCTTAGAACAGTGCCTGCCACCTAGCAAATACTATAAGGGTATAATGAGCTATTGTTACCAGCTATTGTTGTCATTAGCTCAAGCATAGTACCAGGTACAGCAGTGGGAAGAGAATGATCTGGGGGGGGGGGGGCTCAGAGAGACATGACTTTAAATCCTACAGTGTATTAGCTTAATGTCTTTCATTTCCTCATCAGTAAAATGGGCTAATGATGCCTCCTAACATGAATCTTATATACAGATCTAACATCTGGCATTTAGCTAGTATCCCGCTCCTATGCGGTGGCCCTCAGAACTGCAGGCTCTGGGCCAGACAGCCTGTGAGGCTTGGGACACATTTCTAGCCTCCCTGAGGTTCTGTGTCTTATAAGTCAATGTCAATAAAACCAGTTCTGAGTTCACAGCATTGCTGTGATGATTATATGAAACAAGGCATAGAGAGCATAGTTAGGACTCTGTATACATTGTCTGAAATTATAAGCTACTCCTTAGTGTAGGTCATACAGGAAACTGGAAAAATATTCCTAATTCAAAAAAGCTTATTTAGGTAGTATTTTAAATTAAAAAGTGAAAAGGTTCTTCTCCCTTAAAAAAACTGCTCTCCCCAGAGAAACCAGAAGAGTCCACTGTAAACAGGAAGATTACCCTGCAGTCACCCATTAAATCCCTCTGTAATCTGTCCCGAAATCTCACTGGCTCTCCTTTCAGTGACCTCTGAAATCTGTCCTTTCCCCTCTCCCTCCACTACCAAGCTATCAGCCCATCTACCACTCTTGTTTATGCTGCAAAAGACAAATCTAGAACAAAACCTCTGGTTCATCATCAAATTTGAACCTGCCTGGCCACTTAATGTTAACTGCACCCAATCCAGTACTGGCTGCTGTGATCAACTTAACATTTTTTCTCATTGCCAAAATGTGGCACTGTGACTGCTTAAAACGTGTCATCTAATTTCTTAATTGGCTTCATTCTGTTTTCCTTATTTATCTCAAATATGTCCTCTTTCACAACATCTCCTAGGAGAAGTTCTCTTCTGTGAAATGCCAGCGGCTCATCTGAAATTGCATCTTTTTTAGTCCCCATTTTTGTCTCTAAACAAACTATTTGTGGGAGAGAGGGCAAGGGGGAAATGTGTCAGCT
This sequence comes from Martes martes, assembly GCF_963455335.1. Lineage (NCBI taxonomy): Eukaryota > Metazoa > Chordata > Mammalia > Carnivora > Mustelidae > Martes > Martes martes. Next base: position 136,890,848 of record NC_137889.1, read on the forward strand.
GTTAAAATCTAAGCTTGGCTCTAGGGAGGGCGGCAGCATTAGTCCTCCAGACAGGCTGACAGTGATGGGAGAGACAAGGTTATCCTGGCTTCCCGTGCCCAGCATGGCAAAGCCAGACTGAAGGTGAAGGTACAGCGTGACCATGACAGCAAGTCCATGGGAATCCCTCAGAAACCAGCAGGCGCTGCCACAAGTGGAGAACGGTTCTCCAGCCACGTGTGAGAAGTCTGACTACCGAACGGCATCTGCTCGTATGCCTGTGGGTCCAGTGACCTGTCTGCTGCACCACGAGTCCAGTGCGGCTGTGCGCACTGAAGAACAGCAGGATTTCTAAAGTCTGACCCTTGGGTCAGTGGCCATCCTGAGTCACAGCACGCCAAGTCAGCTGTCTGCGTCGTTGGCTGCTTTGTCTCCTTGCCTTCTTTCGACACTGTCAGCCCTGAGGGTACAGACGGCTTGGGGTACAAGTGGCCCTTCCGGCTGAAACATCTCTAATGCTCAAATTCCAGAAAGGAAGGTGGAGAGAGCAAAATGGAGTCTCTCCTGTCAAGCAGGGGCCTGGTTCAAGCAATGACACAAGCAGTTCAGGGACTGCAGCTAGGAGATATCACTGGGACCAATGCCAGCTGACTCCCCAGAACCGATAACAAGCAGACCCAGGTCTGCAGAGACCCAAAACTGATTAAATCCCTTTAAAAAGGGGAAGGTTTTGGCAGCAAACTGTCAGACTCTCCAGACCTGAGCCCTCTGTGTCTGACCACTTGAAAAAGGCAACTGCCGCTGAAGGGTCTGCCTGATTGATCTCTGAACAGAACCCAGATCCTTCCCTGCGTGAACATCAGAAGTAGTAAGTGCCAAGAGCTGACGGGACCAGAGAGGCCCTCCGCAACTGCGTGCTCACAGACTGGCTTTGGCTTTGGTTCGTTAATTTCCTACATCGTTCTGTTAGCTTGTTTGTTGTGTGCCTTGTCTTCTGTCCGGCTCCATGTGCTGTGTCAGGAGCCAAGTTTAATCACATGGTAAAACATCAAGTTTGGAATCCTGAACCTGCTTTATAATCGTGATTTAAGTTTGCATTATGGCTGAAAAAAGCTGACACTGTGGAAAGGCACTACTTGTGTGTGCGCCTTCCTAGCATGCTCATGACAGAGGCCAGGCTAAGGACGTGTCAGCATTTGGAAAAATGTTTTAATTTATAAACAATGTAATCATCATTAAAATAAATGGCATTTAGATGTTAGATGAGCGGCTACTTGGAACTAGGTTAATATTCTCTGTATCTTCTTCCGGTGTTTTCTCTGAGCTCCTTCATCTGCCAAGCAACTCACTCAGAGAGATACAGAGGTGGGCTTCTTATGTCTCTTGATAAGAGCAAGAAATAAATGAGACAAAAGGAAACCCACACTGCCCAAAATGGAAACACCTGAAGACCTCTGCTTCGATGGGAGAGAGACAACACCACAGCATCGTCAACCAAATCCTTAGCATGGGAGGGAATCTGTGTGCCGGAAGCTCATTTAGCAACTTCAGATTCATGAAATTCCCCTAGTAAAAGTTAAATTTTTATCTTCCAAAAGCAGGGGAAAAAGAAACAACCCTGAATACCACCTAAAAGCATAATGAAGAAAAATAAGCAAAGATCAAAGAGGTCTGTAAAGTGCAAGACCTTTTAGAATAATAACGAATTTGTCTCCTATCTATGTATACGTATGCGTGTGAGAGAATGTATCCATCCAACTATATTTAGGGAGAGAAAAGAGATTAGCAGTTTTCTAGACCAATGACTCCCTTCGAGATAGGCAACTTTCCCGCGCGTTCAAAGAGCCCCTTGAACAGAGCCCTTTGCCAGGGTTGGCGCATGCGCCCCATCGAGACCAAAGGAATAAACGCATCCTGCATTTTCTTTTTCGTTTTCTACTCCCTGCAGAGAATTGTTTAATTTTCAAAACCGTCAACTGTTTTACTTGTGCCCCAGGGTCGTCAGAACTTATGGTCACGCTGCACTCTGCGCTAGTCCAATGCATAATTATGTGTTTGTACCAAAGAAAGTAAATGCCATTTGCTTCCCAAAAGCATGCTCCAGCTTGGCCATTTAGGTTAACTGCTCGGGCCCAGCACACAGGGGAAGGCACTGCGGCAACGCGATAATTTGAGCTCCAAGCTCCTCCGCTGGTCTCAACTCTTCAGAGAAAAGGGACTGAAATAATACAAAGTAATTATTGACCATATTCCCCGAAGGCTTTTTTAAAAAGCCTAAAAGCAATGTACACATAATTGAGGGATTCATAAGAGATTCCTACGTCACTGCTGCACTGCTGTATACATTATGGGGCACATTTCCTGGAAACCGTGTAACTTTTAAAACAACGCACAGGGTAATTGAGGGTTTCAATACAATTGCTGCTCAAATGTCATTCCCACCATTACTGGGTCTTCCAGCATTCTCTCGTTCTGGTCTTTCTGTCCTGAGATGAAGGATTTGGGGGTGGCTCTCCTGGTGCTCCTGATCTTGACTTTCTACCTCCCTGCCTCTGCCTTTCTAACTCAATGCAGAAAGGAAAAAATGCGTCATATTAATTAGGGTGTCAGGAACCCTCAACTAATTAAGTAGAATGTTAGCTACATTTGCAAATATCATGCTCAGAATGGTTTCCTTCAACCTTCAGATGAAGAACCTCCATGTTAAAGCAATAGATACAATAATGAATCTGAAAAAAAAATACAGTAATACACTATTTTCCTTGTCTCCAAACCTTTTTAGACCCTGTGTAGATATTATCATATAGTCCAATGATAAGCTTACCCAATGTTTTCTGATTTTTAAGATGCCCTGCAGTAAAAGGCATACTCCTAGTAGACAATCAGAATAGTTCATGAATGATGGTAAATCCAACCTCAGGACTATACAATTTCCCCTCATACCACAGGGTGATTTCTCAATGACCCAAAAAGCACCAAAAAAGAGCAAATTCTTTTGAATTCGGGGAATCAGTGAAATCCTTAGATACTGACTTTTTTACCATAAGCAAGAAAAACATCAATAACCTTACTCAAAACAAACAAATCAAATGACTTTGTGAAAATGCTTTGAGCTCAAGGTCTCAATCTTGATCCTATGTTCTTCTTTTTTGCCCTCCTCTTCTTTTTCTACCCTGGCTTGGAACTGTTAACAGATTTCATTTACACGTTGGTGTCACTTTCATTGAGGAATTTTGGCTTTGCCTTGCCTGAAGTTACAAACTGAAGCCACAGGAGGTGTTCAACCAAACTGAGACACAGCATCATAAAAGATACACAAGGTGCATAAAGGGGACGGTGAGGATCCTAATCGGGAGGAAACCAACGTCACAGGAGAGAGCCTGGTTGTACATCTCCATTTGTCCCTTCTTTTTTGCCCAAAGACACAGAGACCCTGAGAAAGGGTGGAAAGTGGTTTGTGGTAGTGCTTCCTCCCCCAGTGTGACAGAACGTGGACACATAACTCAAAGTATATGCACACAGTTGCACAGTACAAATCTCTTACATGACTCGACTTTTGGCGTTTATGAAAGCTACAAAAGCAACAGACTAAAGCTTTACTGAAATACACATAAAGACTGAGCAAAGATGAAAAACAGGGTCTTTGGGAGCATAGAGGAAAATCATCGCGAGATTCTGTAACTGCCCCATGCGTACCTCTGCACAAAGGGACACAATTTCTATCTCTTAACCAGTGTCATTTAGTGTAGGCAAGACTGCCCCTGATTCAAATCATATTTAAGTAGAATGCACCCATTTCATCCCTAGGCATGAAGTAGAAACACATAGCAAAAAAATGACAGCTCAGCAACTCCTGAATGTTTACCATTCTAATGACTTCAGCTTAGCAGGTAACTGTTTCCGGGACCTGAAAGTACTATCACTGTGTCCTAAACAACTGAAAAGAGCATTATCTGATCATTTCTCTAGGTTTGTAGTAATGCTATATATTCCGAAATATTTGTTCATGCTGTATCTCTAAAATACAAAGAAAATCCAGGGTATAACATTTCTCCAGGAAACAAAACCAAATAAAGACTGTTACCCTTTAAGAGAGAGAACTTGCAGAGCAAATAGATTAATTTACCACGAGGCTAAATACCAGGGATCCAGCCTTTTGAATAGAATCCCAGTGCCTATTTTAATTATAACTAAGTCTCTTAAATTTGCCAACTATGGAAACACAACACGGCATAAAAATAACAGAGAAGCACTTTTGCTTTTCCCTCTGATGCTGTTCTTGGCAGCCCACAGACTGAGCTGGTTCGAAGGGGTGGCTGGGATTCGGATCAGCAGAGAAGAGGGTCAGGGACAACTGTAGAATGGAGGTGGCAGGGATCAGGGATAAGCCTGGAGAACAGAGAGATGTGACGTGTAACTGGCTGAAATGAAGATTACCTTTGGCAAAGCTGGAGCTGGACCATGTCGTAGACCATATTTTACAAATACGCCATCTCAGTACTTTCAACTCACAATGAGACCTTGCCGCTCCTCCCACTGAGAGGTGGGGCTCCAGGGCCCCTCACCTCGAACCTAGCTGGGCACACCTTTCAGACTCCCTCCACCCACAGAGCACGATAGGTGCCCTGCAACTTCTGAAGCTGAACCCTAAAAAGGCCTCGCTCTCCTGTCCTACTCACTCTCGGGGCCTGCCACCATGCTGAGAGAAATCCCAGAGTAGTCCAGGTGGATGCGCCCCATGCAGAAGCCATACGTAGGCACCCTGGCGGATGCCACAGAGGAGGGCTTCATGGAGTCAGCCTCAACTGCCGGACACGAGGGAAGACGATGTCAGGCTGTCCCATCATCAAGTCGCTTCTGTCTTTGAAGTCTCAGCTGAGAGCCCAGACATGGAGGATGAGAGACAAAACATTGCCTCTGTGCTCTATCCAAATTCTGACCCACAGAATCTGTGAGTATAATGGTGGTTTTATGCCACTCGAGCTCTGGGGTGGTTGGTTATAACCAGAAGAGACACCTACCATGAGGCAAATATTAGAACTCCCATATGACCAGGCCAACTGATGCAATGGAAAAATCACAGGAGATTCTCAAGCAAAGTGATTTTGTAACTAAGAATGTAAGACACTAGGGGCACGTGGGGTCTCAGTCGGTTGGGCTTCAGCCTTTGGTTCAGGTCATGATCTCAGGGTCCTGGGATTGAGCCCCAAGTCCGGCTCCCTGCTCAGCTGGGAGCCTGTTTCTCCCTCTCCCTCAGCTGCTCCCTGCCCCCCACCTTGTGCCCTCTTGCTCTCTGAAATAAATAAAATCTTAAAAAAAAAGAAAGAAAGAAAAAGAATTTAAGCCACTAAAGGGGTTAAGTTAATAAGAAAAACCATCTAAAAAAATGCTTACATTGGCTTGGTCTAATGCCACAGCACTAGGACAGAATGAAAGAGAAGAGGAACTAAGTGTAGTTGGAAGAGTATGTTTTAATGCGAATGGAGTTTGAAAGATAAGAGAAAGGAGCCACACACACTTCTCCGGAGAACCACTGGCTGTGGGACACACAGGACAGTCACCAGAAGGTGGGAGAAGAAACACAGCTTCCATTTAGACTCAATAAATCTGATGCAATGATAAAGCACCCAAGGAGGACAGTCTCTTTAGGTGTCTTGAAATAAAGGGCTAAAACTTAAGTGAAAAGATGGGTTAAGATCTATACATTGTATGTATAAAGGGGATAGTTTAAAGTGCAAAATGGAAGTGGTCTGTGAAAAGGAAAATATAGAAACAAAAGAGGGCCAAACACTGAAGATTTACAGGGCATCTAACTTTGCAGGGCATAAAAAAGTATCAAAGACCAATCTATTTAAACCGTGTCCCTTTTCATTCTCAGGGCCAGCACCTGCCTCTTTCTTCAGTTCCTAGAGCTGCCCCTTCCCATCCCTATCATGCATCCCAGGCCTCCCATCCTGCATGGTTCTCCTTTCCTTCATCATAGAATCCTCTGCCTATCACACTCCTTGTTCCTCTTCCTCCTTCTCATTTCCTCCCTGCAACAGGCTGCTGCTCTGCATTCCTCAAAAATTCATACGTGAAGCTCTAACCCCCAGTGTGACTGTTTGGAGACAGGGCCAAAGAGGAAGTGATAAAGGTTAAATGAGGTTATAACGGTGGGGCCCTAATCTGATTGGGCAATATCTTTATAAAGGAAGAAACACCAGATCCTCCCCTCTCACTCTCCCTATTATGTGAGAATAGGGCAAGAAGGCAGCTGTCTAGGGATGCCTGGGTGGCTGGGTCAGTTAAGCATCTGCCTCCAGCTCAGGTCATGATCCCAGGGTGCTGGGATCAAGCCCCACATTCGGCTCTCTGCTCAGCAAGGAGTCCACTTCTCCTCCTCCCACTGTCCCTCCCCCCAACCCATGTGTGCATCTGTACACTCTATAATAAATAAAATCTTAAAAAAAAAAAAAAAAAAGGCAGGGATGCCTGGGTGGCTCAGTCAGTTAAGCATCTGCCTCCGACTCAGGTCATGATCCCCGGGTCTTGCGATGGAGCCCCAAGATAGCAGGGAGTATGCTTCTCCCTCTTGCCTGCTGCTCTTTCTCTCTCTCTCTGACGAATAAATCTTTTTTTTTTTTTTTTCCTAGAAAGCAACTGTCTACAAGCCAAGAGGAAATTCAGGGTGAAACCTACCTTGTCAGCATCTTGATCTTGAACTTTCCAGCCTCCAGACCTGTGAGAAATAAATTTCTGTTGTGTAAGCCGCCAGCCTATGATGTTATGGTTATAATGGTTTGGTTCCAGCAGCCTGAGCTAATACACTCCACTGATTCGAATGCTTCTTTCATACCTCTTCCCTACAAACCTCCTCCTCCACCAAGCCA